>NW_022631068.1:1040701-1235701 GCF_010015895.1 Lontra canadensis | reverse complement strand
TTCTTTTGCATTTTTCTGAGTAATACACACTCCTAAGTTTGTTCCCCACCATGCGTGGCAAGGCTCAAAATATTCATGTGTTTTTTCCCTTTATTCAGGTTCTCTAGAAACTTCACTGTTTGTGAGTTTGGTCCTTAGACAAGTTTATCTTTCTATTGGAACTTGCAGCTTCAAATCTTAAGCTACATGTGGAGTCAGAGTGCCTGTCATCTTTTTGACCTATGGTACAGTTAAGAATACCTATTTTGTGATAATGAGTTCAGTAAAATACAAGACAATCAGGCTAGCATATCTATGACTCCTCAAGTGATTTTCTAGAGTAAATTGTGGCAAGAGGAGAACTTTAAGGTAAGCTATTTTCTCAGCTCATGAGATGTGCTAGGGTAGCACACTATTAGGGACTTGATTCTGGACCTGGCTTAGAAATGAAAAATGATGTGAAACAAGGAGTATTCTTAAGTATTTAAAGTTTGAGGCCAGGGATTACTGATTTGTAAGTCCAGTTTATTCTCAAATAGAAAAGCAAATAATCAAGCTTGGAAGGTATTGGTACATTTCATAGGATACAGTCGCTTAGACTTTTTATTTATTTTCAATTAAGCACTGATGGCTTTTCTAGTATACTGAAATGCTGCTTCTGTTTAAAAATTAATTCTGAGGAAATGGGTACATTCTGAAATTCTTGGACTGCTTTGGTTAAAAGTCAAGGAGCGAGGTTAAGAGCAGGAGGTCTGAATGAACCCTAGAGCCAAGGACTGCTTTTTCCTTAGTTTTCAGCAGCAGATGCTGTATACTTTGGTCTCCTCTGTATAAGGAATGATTCCCTCTTCTGCCTATAAATTTGGGAGATAGGAGCCTATGTATTTTACCCTGTAGAAATTGTCCTAATCAGTGGTCTACTTAGCACTGGGTCATGGGTGTATTGCCATCGGAAGACTATCCCATGGAACTTTTATTTATACTTGTAGAAATTCAGAATCTCTTTTTTTTTCAGAATTTTTTTTTGTTTGAGTCAAACTATTTTTCTGTGAAGTTTTACTTAAAGGAATTTACATTTGTTTAATACCTACCAAATACTAAGTACTTGCACATATATTAATTTAATCTTCAAAACCCTTCAAGGAAGATGAGTTATCTCTAAGTTGACGGATGGAGATGTGAAAGCTCAAGAGAGTTAGGTAACTTCTCAAGTTCACAGAAGTAGTAAATGAGAGGTCTGAGATTTAAATCTCTACTCGAATCCTTCAGCTACACCATACTCTTCTTATGGCTATAGATTCTGTTAAAACTGGTAGCAGTTTCAGGGGTATAGGTCAGCATTTTTCAGTTTCTAGGCACCATGGATGCACATCAAAGATTTACATCTGAAGAAATAAAAAAAAATTAATAGATTAGGCATGATAAGTGTATAAGTTTTTCAATTTGGGGAAACTGTAAGGTGGTGCTTATGTGAGAAGAAAAATTAGAACTGGATAACAATGTGAGATTCTTTCCCATAACAAAGCTTGAAAAAAACCTAGAAGTTCTATGGCTTGATAGGTGTGCATTAGGTACTTGGTAAAGAATCCCTTAGTATGCAAGACAGCGGTCATCATACTTGTATATAAAGGTATCCTCAAGCAATTTGGAAAAATTGGATTCTCAGGTTCTCCTGGAGCTGTTTGTGATAAGATGTTACCAGCAAATGCAAGTCAGAAACTTACAGCAAATAGATATAAGGAAGGGAGGAATGGTGAAGGTAGGGAGGGAGGAATGTGTGATAGCTGCAATTTAGTTACTTGTGAAACTATAGACTATTGGTGTATATAAAAAAATGTGGATATATGGGTTAGTGGTGAAAACCTTTCCTCAGCTTTCACACTCAATTATAATTTATAAAAATGCAAGTCCTTGTGTATGATTTTTTTTTTTATTTCATTCCCCCAGAAGTTAGGGTACCTGTAATGTTGTATGGAAGTCAGATTTTAAAAAGGTATCTAAATGACTTGGTATTCCCTGAAATGAACTCTAGATGGGCTGTGTATTAAATACATACTGCTCAAGTACCTCATCTCATTTTTTCTGAAGGCTGTCCTCAACACCTTTGTAATTAGCTGCAGTTGTATCTGTTGCTTCTGGTTTGGCCTTTCTGGTAAGAGGTGGAAGGTAGGAATTGGATCTTACATTTCTCTAGACCTTTGAATGAATGGGCAGTGACATCCTTATTTTATCTCACAATTGTCTGTATAATAATATAGTTAAATGTTGACCATCTAGACTAACAAATAAAAGCATGCTAGGGAAAGCATGGATAGTTAACAACAAACAAATATTTGTTAGAAAATTTTGTCATATAAAACTATAGTGAACCTCTCAGCTTTCTGTGCCAATACCTTTAACTATTTCCATAACTAATTTTGTTGTCAAGCTGTTTAGAATGAGAGTCAAATGGATTGGTTACAGGGTTGGCAGCTCTCCTTTTTTCTCTCTTTTTCTCTGTGTGTGTGTTTTTTTTTTTTAATAGTTGCTAACCAATAATTAAACACCTCCAACCTTAGAAGGAAGGAAAAACAGCAAATCCTTTGACTAAGCTTGGATTAAATGTGTATCCAGAATATTTAAATGGAATATTGAAAAAATAAAATTCTAGAGGAAGTATATATATTAGTAAAGAAAAATTCAGATGATAATTGAAAATAGTTAATAATTTATTTAATTTAGAATTACTGTTAGTTACCTTTAATTCTAGTAACACCTGCCCTGGAGTTAGACCACTTGAGTTCAAATTCTGCTTTTTGTTTTCACAAGGAGTGACTTTAGGCAAATTTTAATTTTTAAAAAAATGAACATTTTTGTGCCTTGGTTTCCTTATTGTAAAACAAGGACAATGACATTATCAAAACCCTAGAACTGTTCTGAGAACTAAATGAGGTTAATACATGTAGCAGTGCTCATTGCAGTGACCAGTACTTTCTAAACATCTAGTAAATACTATTCATGCATCTTTTCAGCCATCTCTTCAACATCCATCCATCTATCCATTCATCTAACCATCTGTCCATCTATCTAACTTTCCAATGTTTTTAACAACATAAACTGATGATTTGGGGGGACTTTCTTGCCATTGAATATGTAGAACTTTTAAGGTATGAAATGAATTTTACTGGCTAGGGGTGGGGGAAGAAGAGATAACCCTGGAAATCCAAGTTAGGTATAGAAATCTAGGGGCTTTACTTTAAATCCTCTGGCTAAATATAATATTCTAACTTTATTTCTGCCTATTCATTTAATAATATTTAAGTAGTTGGGCAAAAAAGAATAATTGAGTGTTTTCTTTATGGAAAATATTGTACTAGGTACTTGTGGGGCTATAGAGAAGCCAGGATTTTCTTTCTGCCCTTGAAAGGTTTGTAATCTGGTTGGGATTACTTTTAAGAAATACACTGATATTATACTTTTTAAAAAGGTTAAGTAAATTAGTATGCATGCTATGGACTCTGAGAAACAAACTGAGGGTTTTGAAGGGGAAGGGGGTAGGGGGGCTGGGTGAGCCTGGTGGTGGATATTATGGGGGGCACATATTACATGGAGCACTGGGTGTGGTGCATAAACAATGAATTTTGGAGCACTGAAAAAAAATTAAATTTAAAAAGTATGCATTAAGTGTGGAATGAGTGACATAAAAACAAATTTTAGAGTACTTATTAGGAGTGATTAGAAGAGGGGTGGATCATGGTTACTTGAAATAGTTTCAGTTGGCTTCCTGGTGATAAGAAAGGAGGGTGAGGGAAGTAGGGGGGCAGACAGAGCAAAGGCCAGGGTTGGGGGACAGCAATAAGTGAAGCTTGAGTCTATCAGTCTAGTTAGAATAGAAGGTTAAAGTTAGAATACTAGAAGATAAATTTTGAAAGATTGGTTGGATCTGAATAGAGGGCCTTGAATGCCAGAGTCAGGAGTTTGGAATTTTTTTCTGTCATCAAGGGAAAGCCACCAATGTTTCTTGATCAAAAGAGTGATTTGATGAAGGAAGTTGCAGTAAGATTGATTTGGAGGGGGAGAAAATGAAATTAGGGAAAACAGTTTAGAGTCCACTGTAAGAGTCTAGATATGAAGTGTAATAAAGCCTTCGTCAGGTGATTATGAGCATGGTAAGAAGGTGTGAGCAGAAGAAATTTTATTAAGGAAGAATTGTTGGAGCTTAATGACAGGCTGGCAGTGAGGAACAAGAATAAAAGAGGAGACAGATGCAGTGTCATGTTTTGAATTTGGATGATTCCAAGAATGATGCTTTTCTGGGTGTGAATGAATGAGGAAGGGTGTTGAAGAAAATAATGATGAAACTAATTTTAAGTTTGTTGAATATGACATAGCAGAGTACATCTTGGTATAAATGTCTAGCAGTCATTTGAGGACTGTTGTATTTCAGGAAGATGAGAGAGCACTCAGTGTTGGGTATATAAATATAAAAATTGTATGATTTAAATATTAAGGAATGAGATGTTTGACAAAAAGAGCATAGAGGAAGAGTAATGTTTAGGTTGGCAGCATTAACATGAGTGGTATTTTCTGTGATTATATATTCACCTTAAGTTTGAAAAGTAAGCTGTTTGCTCATCTCTCCCTCTCTGATTTTCCCTTTCTCTTTCTTTCCAATGTTAGACAATATGTAGACAATATTGCTTGTTTACAGTGTGTGTGTACTGTGCGGGGCACCAATGATCCAGTAAAGAACAAGACAGACATGATCTCTAATCTCATGGGATATATAGAATAAGCTTCCTTTTTAAGTAAAAAAAAAAAAAAAAAACCTTTTAATATTTTCTCTTTTTCTTCCGCTGAGTGTAAGCTTATGATAATATCTCTGCATGCATTTATCTCCCTAGGACTAGAAGACAATCTATGACAACAGGTTTTTTTTCTTTCTTTCACTTTTGATCCTTTTTTATTATCACTGTATTGTATGGAATATTCTGCAGGAGCATAATTTAGGAATGTGTTAAGTTACTCATCACTAAGTTCAAAAAACATTGATCACATCCCCTGTGCTGGGTGGTTTTTGTTTTGTTAAACTTATAAGTAGGGTTTCTTGAGCTGGGGTGGTGGGGAGGAAGTCTTTATTCTATATTTTGAAAGTGGGCAAGATCAAGGAAAAAGATTTTTTCCTAAAATCCAGACTTCTTTTAATGATGTGAAATTTATCTCAAATTGCAACAAAGTTTGTAACTAGAGATTGGATTTTTGTTTTCCTCTTTTTCTCTCATCCTTATTCTGTTTCTGATTTAGCCATAGAGTCAATCCAGGGTCTTCATCTCATACTTTTTTCCACTCTTCCCTTATAAAATGGGGTAATGGTGGAGTATGAATGAAGAATAAGATTGATTTGCCATTTCAGATTTATAAAGGATGAAATGTCTAAATGTATATGGTAAGATTCAAGCTCAGGGAATCTTAGGTTGTTGATGGTCTCTGATTCATTCTACTTGCACTCTGGTGCAGTGCTTCTCCCTCTCCCTCAACTGGCCTGGGGTTTTGTTTTGTGTGTGTGTGTGCTCGTGCGCGTGCGTGTGTGTGTGTGTGTTGGAGGATTAAAAATGACATTTAGAAAAGAAGTATCAGGTAAAAATGGAATATCTGGCAATTGCTGAAGTGGTTATATATCTCTGTTAAAAGGAGGACATTATTGATGAAAGAAGAAAACCCCTATGTGTGGAGTGTTTTCAGAATGGGAAACAGTTTTTTTCATACTGGTAGGAATGGTGTAAATCTGAATGTTTTAAATCTTGAGTTAGATATAAAATCACTTTACGAAAAGAGCTTTTAAAAAAGCAGTTTGTTTGGAGCAACATCTATATTTATGTCTTTGGAATCTTCATGGTATAGGAGAACCATGTCAAATTTTCAGTGCTTTAGTACTAACCCAGTTTTGAGTTACTGAAATCACTTTCATAGTGGACCAATCTGGCCACCAAATTTGGAGAAGGATTCCAGAGGCCGAATGTCTCAATAATAGTTGTAGACATGTGCCCTATGCTTGGCTTTTTTCTAAACTTGGATAGAGATACTAAATCAATTTCGTTAGGTGGATTTTCAACCTGGAAAGTACAGGCCACTTTAGAAGATAAAAATGAAACACACACACACACACATATATATATATATATATATATATATATTTTTTTTTTTTTTTTTAAGGAGAAATTAAGACAAAAGCTTTTGAGGTTGGATCCTGGTTTTTTTCTTTCTTTCTTTCTTTTTATTTTTTGTTTCTTTGTTTTTTTCAACCTTCAGAAATGTTTCTAGGCTGGAAGGAAATCTCTTAAAGCCTGGTTTTTATAATGGACGTGCTGTTGACATACACTTAACATTATTAGCCCAAATGGCCGCGATATAACTTGTAGGCCTTGTACTCAGTAAAGTTGCAGTGCTCTTACGGTATTTGTATTCACTTTTTACGAATTGGTTTTTCATGTTGTTTTTCATTTTAATGTAATGTAAGACTGATAAATCTTATTGTTAAATAACAAAGATTGCATCATAGCCTTCACTATTAAAATGCACTCCTTTTTGGGGGAAGCCAGATAGATGTGTTTACTCTGTAGAGAGATTTAGATTTGATTTTTTGTTTTCTTCATGGTAATTATGTTTGCACTTTGCTGATCACTAGTTGTGCATTATTACAATGGAAGGTGACAATTTGATTGTCTTCAATTGGAGAAACAAGTAATTTTATATTCACTAAGCTGTCAGGTAACACTAACTCACAGTACTAAGAGCTCCTGGCAATGCAGCTTGGCACCTATATTTAACTGCTTTGATGCTTGTGTAACCTCCGCTGAATCAGAAATACTTTGCCTGCTGGAAATGGTTTTCAGGGTTGTACAATGAGGTTTTCATTAAGTAGACAAACTGAAAATGAACTGCAAAGCCACGGTTGTTTCTCTCCTCCCCTTTCCCCTTCACCCCTCCTCTATCACCTCCCCTTCCTTGCCTTGCCCTTTCCCCTCCCCATTACTCCTCCTCTTATTTGATAGGAACCTGAAATTTGTACCTTATTTTCATTTACATCGAAGAGAGGAATTGCTGGATTGCTTTATTTAGCTGAAGGAAGGCCTCAAAGATTAACTTCTTTGTATAGTTCTGTTCATGGTCATCACCCGTGAGCCTTCATTTTTTGAAACGATCTATCCAACATCAGTTTTCGTATTTCTCTTTTTTTCTGGCAATACTAAAAAGTGAAAATAGAGGTAAGAATGGAAAAACAATGACAGTGACAGCTTCTTGCCCTATCTCTCTGAGAAGTTATTTTTCTGGTTTATGATTTTTATTAGTAAGTGGGTAAGATATCTTATAATTGGGCTTCTAGACTAGTGGATAGGTTTTTTTATTTTCTATTTTTTTTAAGATTTTATTTATTTATTTGACAGACAGAGATCACAAGTAGGCAGAGAGAGAGAAAGAGGGAAGCAGGCTCCCTGCTGAGCAGAGAGCCCGATTTGGGGCTCAATCCCAGGACCTGGGATCATGACCTGAGCCGAAGGCAGAGGCTTTAACCCACTGAGCCACCCAGGCGCCTGACTAGTGGATAGGTTTTAAGCTGACAAAGACATGTTTGGTTTTCAGTTTAAAAATTATGGTTCTCATTTCATGTGAGGAGGAGATTCAAAGTAAGCATATATAAATAAGCTCATTCTGCTCCTGTTGTAGACAGTTTTCATTCAAGCCACATAGAGGTCTTTCGGCTGAGCTATAAAGTCATCGTGCTTGATTAAAATCCTCTCAGTTAGTGTGTATTTATAGTAGCCATTGTTTGGTTTTGCTCTTATTGTTAAGTGACTGATTTTATTTATAAATTCTGGGCCTGCCTTTCCAAAGGAAAGATCCCAAGAAGTTACTGGTAAAAAAAACTGTGAGAAAAATTTGTTATTATTATAAGCAGTATAGATAGAGGTTACATGAAGTCAAGTTGTTTTGATCTCCAGAAGAAACTAACTGGATATTCAGAGACACATGTAACAATTGCAGGTTTTCCATAGGCAACCAGGCAGACAGACTAGTCTTTAGGCTGGTTGCCTGCCTCTTCCAGCAGATACTAACCAATTAGACAGAGGTGGTTACGTGATGTAACATTATCAGGAGAAACAATTCATGACTCAAAGCATTCCAAGACATATGAGCTCTAGTCCAAAGAACAGTCTTAAGCTATATAAAGTGACAGCAATATTGTCAGCTAAATATAAACTCTAGAAACACAAACTTTGATGACTTGAGAAGAATCTGTTCCAGGTAGTCCCTGTTTTGTAAGAACCTCAGAAGGCCTTAGAAGACAATTTTGGTGCTTTGGTGTGAATAATTAGAAGCCTTAGATAAGTCACAATCCATTAATTTAAGCCCCTTCTTAGACATACTTCAAGGGCCTCAAGCATATTTCATTTGCTTCATCTCTCTTGATCTAACAGATAAATCAATGAATTTTCTTCTAACAGATATTGTCTGTATATGTTACCATGTATGTTCTGAAAGAACCACTACAAACTTTAAAAGATAGGTTTATAACTCTCAAAGGTAGCTCTGAAAGAAGCTACCTTTTTTTTCCACTGAATTTTCTCGGTTACTTATTAAACAGATGAAAGAGAGAGCAAAAACCTGGCAGAAGCTGAAGGAAGTTTGGGGAGGGGGGAAGTTGGGGAGAGGAGGTAGTGCTGGATAAAACAACACAAAGAATCAACAGCCACTCTCAGGCTCTACCCTAATGAAGCAGGAAAAGTTTTGAGAGGGATGTCTTCATTTTAATATCTGGAATTGGGATCCTTCTCCACCCCTCAATCCTTAAACATGGGGATTAGAGGTACAGGAAAAAAAAAATTGTTCTTTGCCCTAGGCTGGGTGGACTGGCATCCTTTGTAGGGGTTCCTAAGTATTGTGCATTTTGGCAGCTGAACATATCTGTTACTCATGCTGCTTAAAATGAGAGGCACTGTGTTATATTTTTGGAAAATTAGTTGTTTATTTCTTAGTATCAGATCAATTGCAGTATTAAATTAACAGTGAATTATCTGACAAAAATAAGTCTACCTTGGTAGCCTGGGGCTGAGTTGCAAAAACAAATTGTGAATATTGGCCTGAATGTTTAATTTTTTCTTTAAGTAAACCAACTATTAAATATTGCTTTATGTTAAAAACTGAGCTTCTTTGGAATAAATGTAATACGCCTAACAAGTGAATGCCATTTGATAATTATCTGAGAAGTAAGGAAGCATTTTTAAATATCAAGTTAAAAATATTGTTCCAATAAATTCAGTGACTCTTTTTGATACCTATGTAAATCCCAAAGGATAGTTTTGAAATGGATTCTTCCCAGGCAATAGTTTAAAAAAAAAAAAAAGGTAATTTCAAGTTGTAATGCCCTAAGAGAAAGTTGTTTTAAAATAATCCTAACCTTTAAACATATACAAATAACTATTTCTTAAAAATAACAAGAGCAGCTCGAGCTGGTTTAAAATTCTAGAAAATTTGATTTTCTGAGCTAGAGGGCTTAATGTATAGATGTCCATATCCTTACCATTTTATAAACTCTTGGACCCCCTAACCTTAGTTTCTTGTTAAAGAACATAAAGTAAATTTACTGTCTTAATAAGTTTGTGATGGCCTGAACATTCAGATTTTGTGGTGGGGTTTTGGGTTTGAAGTAAAATAATTATCATCTTTCTAGAGATACTCCTACTGACTTCCTAGAAAACATTATCCATTACTGGAGACTTTATTTCCAACAATCTCATTCCCAAAAGTCCTAAGCCCTGAAGTTCTTCCCAATGGCCTGGCATCCTGGGAATTCACTTGATCTTCTGGGCAGAGACATTTCAAGCTCGGGGAACACATGATGGGAATTTAGTTTCATGTGTCCCAAAGATATGTAATTCTCTTTGGAGGTTTTACTTGATAATAGCTATGCCCCAGAAAACCATCTTGTTTAACCAATGTGATAAGTTGACAATGTAGTTTTTCTCTCTGATTATAATGTACTCTGTGTAGTCAATACACTAGTACCATGTGAGTGTAATTTCCTCTTTTATTTTATCTCCAATGCACTGTATTATAAATAAACAGTTAAAAAAAACACCAAACAAATCTGTTGCATCTCCTTTTAAGATTGTACCACTGTAGACACTTGTTCTAGTAAAGTAGAATTGGGCGCATTTGATTGCATTTAAATTTTTCATGCTTCAGCAGTTTGGCTGGGAGCACAGTAAAGAAAAATCCCATGAGCGAGGATAGTTTAGAATAATAGAACTTGATTTTGTGTATTATAGCGGCAACATTTGCGCTGCTTTAGTTAGGGTTGTGTCAGCACTTCCATTATAAACCCCTGTTTTCAGGGGGTATAACTAGGGAGATTTTTTTTTTTAATACAAATTAAAAAAACAATTCATTTGAATGATTTTTAAGTTATAATAGTGCAAAAATAAAACAAAGTAAAGTCACATAGAAATTGACCATTTTCACAAGGATTTGGATTCTTTTGCTTCCTAGTTTTATATGACAGCAGCTAAAGTAAGGTACAGTTCTAATAAGTAGGGGATGAAATTTTTTGTAATGAAAAATTACTAAATGAGCATTAAAAATAAAATTGAGCATCCCAGGTGACATTTTTAAAACATTAACATCAAGTGTACATTTGATTTATGAGTTTCTAAGGAGGGTAGCCATGGTGCAGTGGTTATAGTAAGGCATTACCAAAAGTCAAGTATCTTTGCAGCTTCCAGAATAGTATAGTTGATCTAGTAAAATGTTTTTAAAAAGGGAAGCTAAAGTAAAGAAATGAATGAGGATGTAATCAGTAAGTTCAAGGATTCTTTAATAAAATAATTGTGTAAAAAGTAATCAGTAAATTGAATCTAATAATCAGAAAATTTAAGACTGACTTAATAAACTTTACTTTAAAAAGAATTTGTACACATTTTCCTTTTACAAATGTAACAAAACTACCAAATTTTACAACAAAACCAGCATTAAAAACCAACCTGAAAGAAGCCCAACAATTTTATCGGAAGGAAATGCCTGCAGTAGAGCAGTACTGCACAATCACCCTTTCCTCTGCTAGCAACATGTTGAGAACTGTAGTAAACTCAAGAAATTAAATAAAATATGATAAGTAAAGTATGCTTCTCGGAACAAAAATATTGGTTCCTTAGGTAAAGGGAAGGATTCTGAAGTTGAATGTGCCTTCTTTGGTTGTTAACCATTATTGCCCTACATTCCCCCCCTCTCCTTGCCCCAGAGCGGATGGTGTGAACTGGGGATGAACAGTCAAATTTCAGATTGCCTTTTATCATTTTTTTTTTTGGCAACCTATCTTTCATCCGCAACCTTGATAGACATTTGTATTTGTAGGTGCAAAATAAAAGACAAATTGTGTGATGTTGTAAATAGGTAGCTTTCCTGAATGGTCACCGGAGGAATCACCAGAAGACTGTTGATGAAGTAGAGGTGAAGCCTTTCCTCACTAATTGTATTCAGCGTGTAATTTCTAAACTTCCCTCTGAATTTTGATTTTCAATTAACACTCCCCATTTGAAGATAATTTTCTATTTAATGTAATTGCAGGAAATAATTTATTGGCTGATTAAGACTGAGGGCCCAGCCTTCCTTAAGAAAACACTCTAACAAACCAGCCTTTAAACTCAACTCAGCTTTGGACAGATTTAGTCTATTTTTACAGCTGCATGGTTGTGTTTAATTAGGATTGCACACTATTGTTCATTGGTGCAGTTTATACTTGAAATTATTCTTAAGAGACTTTTCATTTTGGGTTTTGTGTCATGATTAATTTATACTAAAGCAACCATCACAGACATTACTATTGGAAGGAGCCAAGTCACTTTATAATAGAGGATGTTTGTTGGGGAGCTAAAGTCAGTCTGAGTTTTGGCTTATGACTTTCAATTGTATTTAACTGTTTTAAAAGGCAGCAGTAAATTCACTCTTTTGTTTGCAATGTGAATGATTACATTATTGGTACTGTCATTATCTGAACTATGAAAACACTCTTGTTGTTTATGGTAAATTCTGGATAAACTTGCAGACCAGTTATAATTTGCCTGGCTTCACTGCAGTATTTGCAATGATCCCTGTACAATGAAAAACATCCTTTGGTGTTCTTTTCCTTATGTGTGTATGCATTTTTCCACGTGCTAATTTTGATATAAACTAGTCAAGAATATACCTACTGATTCTTTGATATACTACTCTTTAGGACATTTCATTTCTTTCTTCTCAAAGAAAATATAGACATTCTCCTACACTTCCTTTCCCCCATTTTACTTTCTAGTATCGAGTCTAGCAGATGAAATTTTATTATTTGTAGAATGATTATTATAAGTAGGTATCAGCATTTTAGTATGTTTCAAAGCACTTCAAAAGCCTGTAATACTTTTATTTAGAACTGTGCATAATTAGATTAGCTGATCTTATATTAATTTTTTCACTGTAGGATACTAAATCTGAGCCCCCTCATTAATTGTGAGAAATTTAGCATTAGCTGTTAAATCCTATGTGAAACATGGGCTGCTACATAAAAACTACTGTTTAAATTGGAATTAACTTAATTATTTTTCTTTGCACTTGATATTTCCTTCACTGCAATATTCATGAAAGCATGTGACAGATTTGTAAATTTAACTGTTAATCTCAGATTTCTAGACCCTTTAATCAGTATTTATTTGTCTGTAGAAACAGTACTAGCAAGTTAATGATTTGCTAATTTGAAAAATGCTCATGTGGTTTCCTATGTTAACTGATTTGTGCATTTTTTAAAAAATGGTACGAAATCAATTAATGTTAAAGAGCAATTAAGGTGGAGATTTTATTCCTTCATTACACAGCAGTTTTAGAGCTAAAGATGCTATAAACTGAAAACAACATAAAGTTTTAGAAAAAATACTTAATTGTCTTTTCTTTTAAGTCATAAACTTTTGGTGGTTTTATTTTTAAACATTTTGCTCAGAAAATCAGCTTGACAAAACACAGAATGGAGACCTTGTGCAGAGTGCTGTCGATGTTTACTTGTGGGTACATAGATGAATGTTTGGTGATTGTTTTTGCAGTTTAAAAATATGATGTATGGTAGGCATTTTACTATTTTCACGGTAAATGCTTTGAAGTTTGTATGTACTTTCTAATATAAAATAGAGGCATAGTTATTTCATATACTTAATTAAAATGTTATGAAATTGCCCTAAGACTAATCTAACATTATCAGCCACTCAATCAATATGTCGCTTACAAGTTGACTCAAGTAGTTGACACATTTGAAGATCTTTAGAAAGGATCAGATTGGCACTAAACAGTGTTAGGCCCTGACACTCATAATACGAGGTATAAACTAAGAAGTCAGGACCACATTTGCTTAGGACTTTCAATGTGTATTACATACTCTCCTGATTATATTTTCTCACATAGATTTCTTTAGTTCCCACATAAAGCACAAGAGAATTTTGGATATTTCTACTTTAAAATCATCCTCTAAACTGGCTTATTCATCTGTTCATTCACTTTTAATTTATTTTTTTCCATTGTTAACCATCAACCTAATTTGATAATCTAGTTGGGAGAACTGGGAGGAAAAATACACACATACATATACTATATGTTATGAAAACTCGTTCCATGAAAATGTCATTTATGGATTGTTAAGGGAGAAAATGTATAGCAATTACTTTGAAGAGGTTTGCTGACTTAAAAGTGGAGAGGGAGAGTAGAACAGATAAGCTAAGTTCTTTTTCAAAGTGGTTTAGAGTAGCTCATAAACAACGTGAAGTTAGAAAATGTACATTTTTGTTTTTTTTTCCCCGAATTAGTCAAATGTAAGGGATGGTTTGTTCTTTTGTCAATGATGGCATTTTGAATCCATGCTATTTCCTTCTTCTGCAGAAGAATGTCTTCCAAGCAAGCCACCTCTCCATTTGCCTGTGCAGCTGATGGAGAGGAAACGATGACCCAAGATTTGACCTCAAGGGAAAAGGAAGAGGGCGGTGATCAACATGTGGCCTCCCATCTGCCTCTGCACCCCATAATGCACAACAAACCTCACTCTGAGGAGCTCCCAACACTTGTCAATACCATTCAACAAGATGCTGACTGGGACAGTGTTCTGTCGTCTCAGCAAAGAATGGTGAGCTTTTAAAATCTGGCCGCTGTCCTTAAGTGTGTCTGTTAGTATGGCCTCATCACAAATAGGTGTTCTAGAAAAAGCTCAAAATGCAATTCATAGAGTTACTTGTGTTTAGATCATGAAACAAGCATGTATATATTATTAATATTACTAATATGCTAGTAACTGGGAAAAATTGGAAAATGGTTTGTGATTTAGTTTTTATCCATTATTAGGTCAACTTGCCAAAGATATTTAATTTAATTTGGGGGTAGGTTTGGTTATCTTATTCTCTGAATCTCTTAATAAGGTGGCAAACTTGATAATGACACAAAATAAGTATGATCAAATAAAGTGTGGCTGTGTATTAATGTTGAAATATATATTAAGCAAACATGTCTATGAATGAGGTCATATGGTGAATATATCTTCAGTGGGGAAATGCAGATATTTGTCATTTTTAATGGTCATTTTTGATTTATAATAAAGCTTTTCTCACTTATGTGCCTATATATTAATTTCAAAAGGACGGGCAAAACTCCTGAGTATCAGTCAGCCGACTACGGGAGTTTTCCCTGAAGGTAGAAACAGCAACATCAAATACATGCAGTATCTTAGCCAGCTTTCCCATGTGAAATTCTGTCTCTAATCATTGAAACAGAAGCCACAGTAAGTGGCATTGTCTAGTTTAAAACAAAAATACCCAGTTTTTTAGCATCTAGAACTGACCAAACCTTAACATATTTTATTAGATTAGGAATTGACAACCTATTTTGCACTTTTTAGCTTTTGGTTATGTTAATGAAAGACATTTTAAGTAGGCTGTGAGGAAAAGTTTTATTCTTTAATAACAATAAGGTAATATTTAAAAACACCTTTACTATTGATAACATGTATTTAAATTCTTGCTCTGTGCTTAATGTTTAATGTCAAAGACTTGATTTTATAAATCTTGGAGGCAGACATTCTTCTTTTTCAGCTGATTTGGCAGACACAGCTAGTACCCTGAAGCAGCAGGTGAAAAGCAAGTGAATGGAAGGAAAGATAAGACTTTTCTAGACTTTGGTTCATAAGACATTGTCATTATACAGTTAGATAGCTCCAGTGGAAGATGTATTTTCTTGCATGGGGGAGAGAGGAGAGTATAAAAAGGCAAGGCTAAAAGACCAAAAGTCTGCTTTTCTGATTGAACTGAATCATTTTTATACCTCCAAGATAGCAAGGGTGACACAGATATCCAGTCCCTGCTACTGGCTTTTCGAGAAGATACTAGGCCCATGTTTTATCTTTATTTCATCAAGTGTTTATTATAGAGCACCTTCTCTGGGCTCAGCATGCTACTAAGTGCTGGCTGTACTGTGGTGAAAAAACTTGCAAGATGATGCTTTCTTGGAACTTATATCTAGGAGAGGAGACAAATTAAATGAATATACATACATAAATAGATAATTAAAATTGTGATATGTGTTAGGAAGAAAAAGAACAGGATGCTATGTGAGAAATAATGAGATAAGCCATAGAGGGATAGGAAGGCTTCTCTGACCCAAGGATGATAGGAACTAGCCAGGCAAATAATAGAAGAAAAAATAAAAATAGCAGAAGGAACAGCATGTGTGACATATTTGAGGTGAGAAAAATATAGCTGAACATCAGGAAAGGAAAGATAGTCTTTGGGGTGCCAGTTGGTTAAGCGTCTGACTCTTGGTTTCAGCTCAGGTCGTGGTCTTGGGGCCGTGACATGAAGACCCCTGTCAGACTTCAGGCTCAGTGGGGAGCCTGCTTGGATTCTCTCTCTCACTTTGCTTCTGCCTCTCCCTTTACTCTCTCTCTCACTCTAAAAAATAAATAAATATATATAAAAAAAATCGTCTTTGAGGCTGGAGTATAAACGAGTGAAGATGCAGTGTAACTTCAGATCTTGTTGGAGAGACAGGTAAGGGCTGTATCCAACAAGACCATAGAGATAATGTTATGGAAGTGATGTTTGATTCTAAGTGCAATGAAAAACCATTGAAGGGTTTTAAAACACTGCAGATAGGTCACTCTGGCTATAGTATGAATAGATGGGAGGGAGACAAGAGTGAAAGGAACAAGACCTGTGGGGAGCCTACTTCAGAAGTCCAGGTAAGGGGCGCCAGTTTGGCTCAGTCAGTTGGGCATCCAAGGACTCTTGTTTCAACTCAGGTAGGGGTCTCCTGGGTTGTGGGATGGATTCCCCTGTCAGGCTCGGTGCTCAGCAGGGGGTCTACCTGAGATTCTTCCTTTCCCTCTGCCCCTCCCCCCTGCTCATACATGCTGTCTCTCTCTATCTCTCTGTCTCTCAAATAAATAAATAAATCTTAAAAAAAAAATAAAAAAGGAAGTCCAAGTAAGTGATGGTAGTGGTTTGGGCTAGTGTAGAGGTAGATGGGATATAGAGAAGGGGTGGATTCAAGATCTATTTTGCCACTTCTGCCAAATATAGTCATGGACAATAAAAATAATGACACTGAAAAATATAGGTTGAGACAGAAATAATACCCTTCAAATTTTACTTCTTCAGAGAACATGTTACTTATTTTCCTTAGTAAAATTTGTTTGTATTTTGGCAAGTGCCAGTTTGCTTCAGTGAGTTATTCTCAAAGTTTTATGATCTAAAATTTTGTCAGAAAATAGATACTAATAATTTGCTTACCAAACTAACATTAAGAGGGATTTATGGTAGTATAAAATAGTTTAAATTTATAAATATGTTATATATTAGTATAAAAGAAATCATATTTGCTGGAAATGTTTTCAAACTTTCACTCTCTTTTGATATCAAGCACTGCTTTCCACTGGAGCCTTTGTGTATTCTGAATGTCTGGAAGCCAAAATATTTTGTTTTAACTCCCACTCTATAGTATTTCCCAGCTGTGTACTTATATGGTATAATAAAAGGATTTAACAAATGGGAAATAGCAGCTGCATTTGGAAATTCCCTTTGTGCTCCCTTTTCATTCGATAGATTCAATAATGCGTAACAACTGTAGCATCAGACCTGTAGTGACTTACACTGCGAGTATCATATCCCCAACCGATTTTTCTTTACAAGGAAGAGAAACAATAGAAGGATTTTCGGTTTCTGGGCAGTCCTGCAAACCTACATATAGAGTGTGTGTGTGGGGGGTGGGGGGTGGGGAGACTCTGACTAAAGTAAAATTTAATAAGCACTTTACCTCATTCTACTTTCAAATAAATATGACATCCAAAAGTATTGTTATGAAGTTAAATAAAACTTGGTAGTTCTCATCAGTGGATCATACTCATTACCCACTGTAATTGAACCCCATGAAATAGCTGTGGAGAAATAAAATGTAAAAGTAAAAAACAACAACAACAATTCTACTAGTACCTATTCAGTTTCCATTGTTATTTACTTTTTGTAATGGGTCTTCACTCGTGAACAGTTAGAAACAGGCACTAAAAATTTCTTATCTGCTGGGTTCAGGAAGGTTTTACTTTGAAATATCAAGACCACAGAAGAGCTTTACTATAAGAGATGGTGAAGGCAAGGCAGAGAAGTTCCACTAATCCGCACTTCCTGATTAGAAAAAAAATCTTGAAATGTTGAAATTCTGATCATTTTGATGTGGTGTTCCAAAAAATTAGAGACCACTCAGTTTCAAACAAAGGAAAGTGTTCATTATGGCATAAAGCAAAGGAGACTAGAGATTTTAGAGATTGGAATTCAGAGGCCAATTTGAGATTAAGAAGTTTGGATTGTGATTTTAATTATAATTACTTATGTTATAGATGCCCCAATGCTTGATTTTAAGTTTAGTGTGCTATGTTAATTGATAAATTCCATTTGAAGGCTGAAAAGTTAGTGTAAATAAAAATTCACCGTCCTTTACCATTTATTACACACAGCCACTACTATTTTCATTATGATATGAGTGTACCAATGTACCGGTACTTTTTTTTTTTTTTTCCAGAAGAATATTGACATTGTCTCCTGAAATGTGTTTTTGTTCCCATTAGGACTGATTCATTAGACAGGAATAAATTCACATAATTTTTTCATGGAAAAAATGTGTAGTATATCATTCTTTTCAATGTTAACAAGGACGAAGGAATATTTGGTGGTTATATTTAGTGACTGGCAGTACAACACTCTGTAATGATTATCTGCTGAAGATTACTTGAGTATATAGCACCTACTAAGTTCTAAGCAGGGTAAGGAACTCTGCTATCATGGAACTTAGAATCTAGTAGTATGACAGACAATAAAGAAGTTGCACAGAGTGAGCCAGTTTCAGACAATGATAAGTGGAATAAAGAGAATTAAATAAAATGTGATCAAGAACGACTAAACAGTCTGGAAGTGCTCTTTGAGAGGGTGACTTCTGAGTTGATGTTCGAATGAGAGGAACCAACTATGCAAAAATTGGGGGGAAGACACCCAGTTAGAGTTTATAGTAAGTGCAATAGCCCTTTTGGTTGGTGTATTTGAATAATAGAAAACAACAGAGTGGCTGGGATGGAGTGGGTGAGGGAGGGAATGGTATGAGATGAAATCAAGGAGGCAGGCAGATGGCAGAGACTTTGGGGTATTGTGGGCTATGGTGAGATGTTTGGACTTTACTTCAAGTTCAAGAGGAAGTCATTGGACGATTTTAAGCAAGGGACTAATATGATTTGATTTATGTGTTTTGGCTGCTCTGCAGCACACTGGTTGTGGGAGATAACAGCAGAAACAAGGATACCTAGTAGGAAAACTACGGCAGTAGTACTGGTAAGAATTTGATGCTATGGGAAAGAGTGAACAGTTAGGTTATTCTTTGAGTTCTCATAGATTCTAAAGAAGGGAAGGTTCACACAGAAGGTGAGGAGAATATTTTAAGCCACGTGGGCATGGCTTTAGTTGTGTGGGCAGAAATTTAGTCAAGAATGAACAGGAAATGAAATTGCTAAGACCAAGAATGGGGGGTAGGGGGTAGGTTTGCTCCTGGACAGAGAATGGTCCCATGTGAGGCAGAAGCTTTTTCCTTAAGATGAAACTGTTTGCACGTGAACTCTGGGGTAGGCCACGGGAATGTGGGCAGGATACCAAGAGTATCTCTTACAAGATCCACAAAATGACAAGATTCTAAGAGATCTTCTATACACATGTGCATCTGTGCACTTAAATGCATGCTTATATTGATATATAATTCAAGTCAAGATGAGATTATATGCATCTGGCTTTTAATTACTAATGTAATTAAGTAAAAATTACCATATTGGACCCTGAGCCCCAGAATATCAGAGCTACTTATTTTAGAGACCTACTTAAATTCCCCTGAATAAATTTTATTTTTTAGAAAAGTTTTAAAAATACTTTTTCATTGTACATAAAACTGCCAATAATGACCTTTGTTGTAATTGAAAGAAAATAGTAATAGGCATGTTGAGATATTTAATAAATATTAGGAATAATACTGTCTTGCTTGTAAACAATTTCTCCTTTCTGATGTTTTTGCTTTTAGTCCAAAGAAGTTGCTAATCAGTGGACTCTGAGAAACAAACTGAGGGTTTTAGAAGGGAGGGGGGTGGGGAGATGCGTTGGCCTGGTGATGGGTATTAAGGAGGGCATGTATTACATGGAGCACTGGATTTTATACGCAAACAATGAATCTTGGAACACACATCAAAAACTAATGATGTACTGTATGGTGACTAATATAATATAATAAGAAAAAAAGAAATTACTAATGCTATTGAAATTCAAAAAAATTTAAATATTTTTTAAGAACTAAGCAAAACAAAAGAAATTGTTAATCACTTCTGGACTGTTCTATGTAGTTCACTCTGAGTCATAAAAATTCTGATGTGAACTTTGTACTGTGACTGGGATTGGAGCTGTTGTCATTACATGATAACATAGTCCAGGAATTTGTGTGAGGATTTAATCCTCCTCAGCGATGATTTGTGTTGTGACGGAATTTTAGAAGATTTCTAATTTTGTAAGCTTTTGAAAGATTTTAAAAACTTGAGTTGTTAAGATTTAGTCATTTAAGATAGTAAGTAGCACCCAAATAAAATTTATTTTCTCACTTTTATTGAGACTGTGCTTTAGAAAGTGTAGTGGAGCCCACCAGTTCGCCTGGACCTATTTTATAGTCTTAACACCAAAGGCAAGGTTCATATGCATCTTTTTGGTACCTGCTTGGTCTATGAAGCACTAGAAAATAATCCATAAAATAGCAAGGTTTACACTTCCTGGAAAATTTAGTTACCACTCCTCTCATTTTAGAATTTTGGAATTCATTCAATTTAAGTACATTTCAAACCTGAACTTCTGGTAACAAGTGATAATTGTCCTCCCTTGTCTGCTGAGTCATGAAATAGCCTTCTCCAGGGAGCCTTGTGGGAGATTTCCCATTTTCTGTAAATTTGAAACTGTACTTAGCACTCAGTAGTCTCTTTTTAAACCTCTCTCAGAAATTTAATGATGGGAACGTGCTTACAATTTAAACCAAAAAGTAAAACCATATTTTATTGCCTGGTATGGTTAGTGAAATAGACAACTACTGTTGTCTAATGTTAACACATTGATCATCTTGGCATTTCCATATCCTGGTTGTGTACACTGTTTCATTCCTGCTATTAAAAAGTGTAGATCTTTAAAAAACTTTCCTAAATCTGGGTACTTTATTTTTTTTTTAAGATTTTGTTTATTTGACAGACAGAGATCACAGGTAGACAGAAAGGCAGGCAAAGAGAGGGAGGGGGAAGCAGGCTCTCTGCTGAGCAGAGAGCCTGATGTGGGGCTCTATCCCAGGACCCTAAGATCATGACCTGAGCTGTAAGGCAGGGGCCCAACCCACTGAGCCACCCAGGCACCCCAATCTGGGTACTTTAAATTAAGCAGAATGATTACTTGAAAATAAGATATTGAAAATATCTTGATGTTTATGAAAATTGGAATTATTTTATTATTAACCTTAATGATATAATACAGCTTTAAATATACTTTTTGGAAAAGTTTTCTTACCAAGCATATTATCAAAATCTTTATCAAAAGGAGAAACACTAACATGCTCTGGAATACTTGGCTTTTTTCCCCCTTGGGCAAGAAAGAATCAGGTATGCGTGCTGATTAACACACTCCAGTCATTAACGTGTGATTATGTGGGCTGCATATTGAGCACCTGCCAAAATATAAAAATCCAGTACTTCGCTACATCTGTGGAAAGACTTTTTGCATTTCTTTTGTATTTTGACAGTTCAAGGAAAATCAGGACCTCGCATCTTTTTTTTTTTCAGTATAATAAAACTGTATATACAGAATATTTTCAAGGAGACAAGATATGCCATGTTTATTTTTATTTTAATCTTTCAGGCTGTATGAGAGCCAGTGACTGGAGTTTGCAGAGCACTGACTATAACATGAATCTCTTAGCAAACTCCATGACTGGCATTCACTTACAATTTACAGCATTCCTTCATGTTCATAAGGATTATTTTTTTCTGGGATTCAACCAATATTTCCCTAATGTGCTTCATTTTTAGGTGATATCTTTATGCTTCCTAAATATTTTGTTTTTATTTCTTTCACCAATAAGCTGCTAGTGTGCACCTCACCGTGATGCCGGGGCTGTTCCTGTGGTTTGATTTTTCCTCTCTACTGTCCATATGCAAATATTCCTTCATGACCAAAGTACAGCCTGAGTTCTGTAGTATTTCCAACACTTATAAAAGGTCAGTTTCCAATAATTATTTAAAATAAGACTTGGTTATTAATAGAAAAACTGGGATGATGTAGTCTAGCAGAACACCTTGAGTGAGCCAGGCCTGTTCCAGATAGCTTTATTTTCTGGATGGATTCAGAAGATTTCTATTTGTTTTTTTAAGATAGGCTTCTTGTCAGACTGGTCAGTATTAATCAATGGAAGCTGATGTCATAATTTTCTGATTAAAGAACAATAATTTTCAGATTAAAGCAGAACTCCACTGTCTATAGGTGGTTCTGATTAATGCATACTTTCCTGTATAGAATTCCTTCTTACTTAGTGGTGATCTGGGTACATCACTATAATGAAATATGATAACTGGAATAATGAAATCTGCACATTCCTGTAAGGCTTTGAAGCAACATGTTGTAGAAAGCAATGTATATATTATATAGCATGCAGTGTTTTATGTGACTAATTTGAACTTTTCATGATTAGAATGAGATATGAATCTTAAGGTTCTTGTATATCAGCATGAAGAAGATGGTGGTGCCTGTGACAGGGAACATTTTGCTTTGGAAGGAGGAAGCTGGGGTTATAGTTTTCACTCCTCCTGCTCTACCTTCTTACACTAATTTGGGGAGGGTTGGTTTCCATTAAAGGCAACTTTAACATAATGAATCATTCGGAGATGACATTGAAAGGGCTCTCTTTGATTATTGAATTAAACCACCTGCATTAAGCAGGAAAGCGCCTACTCTGTTCCTTACAGGAACATATCTAATCTTTCTTGAACACATCTAATGAATGTGCCTTAATTATCTTGATATGCAAATTATCCCACTGTTTGATTGTCCTCTGCAATAAGAAGTTTTCCTTGCTTTCCAAGAGAAATGTAACCTTTTAGAAGAAGAACGACTTCAAGCCATTATTGCTTTTGTTAATATAGCTTTCAGTGTGATGACATTTATTTTTTATACTATTAACCTTTTAAGTATTATTTTGGTATTACTGCATTCCCATGACCTCTAGGCATTATTTTTCTGGGTGATGCAAATTGAGTTCAATAATATATCTCTGTGTAAACCACATTCTGGAATCCAAAGTATAAATTACAAACCTTTGCTAATAAAATTTTACAATCAGGTAAAAATTAGAAATGAATATTTATGCATTTCATTTATCTTCTTTATATTTCATTAACATCCTAGAAAATGGAAAACCTTATTTAATAAAATGATTGGGAATTATTTTGTAAACTTTTGCTTTCATTATAATTTAACTCTGATTTTTTTTCACTGCTGGTGTACTGAGAGTACCTAGAGTACAATATTCTCAGGCACACAAAACAAGCTGCCTTTTTTTTTTTTTTTGCAATTACTATTATTTAGGAACTTTTTGGTTAGCTTTAGTAGTAAATTAGTAGCTCTTTACATGAGGATTGTGTTATCCAGGGTTAAGCTAGTGTATTCCATGAACAAATTGGAATAAATTTTTGCTCCTGAATTCAGAGTTAGTACATGGCCTTCAACTATATTAATTATTTTGTTCCTTGTATGCTTCTACTGAAGTTACCTCTGTCATTTTTTTGTTTTGTTCTTATGCTGATATATTTTGTATGTGAAGTTGATTATGGTTTATTTATTTAACTTTTTGAAGTTTACAGTAAGATTAGAATTTAGCTGTCCTTTTGGCTACCCTTCCCTTGGATCCATGAGCAATGACACAGTAGAGCAAGGAATGAATCTGAATCCGAGTTTTTGGGTATTTGGAAATTAGAAAAATATAAATTCATATCTTCCCTCCCTACTCATCTACCTCCCCCTCCCAGCCCTGAGAAGAGAAAAAACATGGATTTTATGATTGTAACTGAGCCATCAACTCAAGTTTGCGTGCTGCCTTCAGGTAGAGCAATGCATAGCTTCCAGGCATTGGGGGCACCTGATGACAGAGTTAGACTTGTTGCTGCCTTGTGGTAAATTAGTGACATTTTTGTGCCTACTTTCCCTTTTCCTGGAAATGTAAATACAGATAGATAGATAGATAGATAGATAGATATAAATAGATAGATGGATGCCTTATTAGCAACACAGCCTCTGAGGTATCATTTTTAGTCTCTTTGTACTTGTTCTGTCTCTAAAAAACTTAAGTCAGAGAGCTGGAGATATTATTTTAAAATTTCTGGATTACAGAGAGTTTCATATTAAGTCATTACATGGATTTGATGTATTAGAAGGAGATTTGAAGGCTTTTGTGGTAGAGTTTTCTAAATTGGGACCCTTTCTGGGCAATAGCCAGTGAAGAGGGGAACTATTTGAGTCCCAGAGCAGTCATGAGGGCTCACTCAGTATGTATGACAGAGAGAACAATTTGTTCTCTAGTTGCTCTTCTCTGGGTAAACAAGGCCATGGAAGGACATCACTGTTAATAGAGTAAAATCTCTATTAACAAATGGATTTGATAGGCCTTGATTGGGCTTGGGTACTTCTTAAAATTAAGATTTGTGGAGCACCTGGTTGGCTCAGTCAGTTAAGTGTCAGACTCTTTATTTTGGCTCAAGCCATGATCTCAGGGTCATGAGATGGAGTTCTGTGTCAGGCTCTGCTCCGACCATGGAGCCTGCTTGAGATTCTCTCTCTCCCTTTCCCTCTGCCTGTCCTCCCCACACTGTGTAGGCACATGCACTCTCTCTCTCAAAAAAAAACCAACAACAACAACAACAAAAAAAACTGTGAGATAGAAAGTATGTACTCCGAGATTTTTTAAATGTGACCCCAGTCTCATCATTTTTAGATAGACAACCAAGACATAGTTAATTATCATACCAATATTTGTTCCTGGGTGCTTAATTACCATCCCATTACCTTTTCCTACTGAATCCCAACTACCTTACCTTTTTCCTAAAAGTTTTGAGTCCCGTTTTTTTTTAAAGCTACTCTGATACCCTTGAATGATGGTAGATCCCCTTCTCCTCCAATGACCCCAGTTTCTGTTTTGAATTACAAACAGGTTTCCTAGAAGCTGGATTAAATCACATTTCAACAGACTACTTGTGTCATGCTACCAGCCCTCCTCTTCCCTGTTCATTCTGAGCTAGTGTCCTACAACAGGTCCCTGGTGCCTTGACTGTCCTAGTTTCAAGGCTATTTACCTATTTTTGGTACAGGTTAGGGAGGTTTTTTACATCACCTCCTTTGTTTCCACTTCATAATTCTGATGTCTGGGTTTGTCCACTATTTCAAAGTGCTCTTTATTATTCCTCATTTGGATGATAGTTATGCAAAATGGGTTCCTGGTGAGCTGACTGATACCTGGATCCAGTGATGTGTATGTAATTTAAGCATCCACCATAGCTTTCAGTTCATTTAAAGCATACAGGCTGCTTTGCTGATTATATATAAAAAATACACAGTTATTTTCATAAGTGCACTGGTATCTCTCAAATGGGGAGGAAGAGAAAACAACTGCAAAGGAGGAGAGCATGAGGATAATAGACTTGACACTAGAGTAAGTAGTTATCTTGTAAGAAAAGCTCTGTGGAATCATTTGAGACTCTATGCATAGAAAGTTGCTCTGTAAGAACTTGTCCAATTATACTTCTCCAACTTCTGCATAATCACACCCCTTATTCCCCAGTGCCTCAAATTGTAAAAAGCAAACAAATAAACAAAAAAATTCTTGATTTAGTGGAAATTTTTCCCTGAGGTTATTTAGAGGAAACATAATTTAGAGGAAAGGATATTGCTTCATAGAAGGCCTATGTTTATCTCTGTCGCTAATTTGCTGTGTGACCTTAGGGAAGTCACTTTATATCTTTGGACTTCAATTTCCTCATCTCAAAAATGAAAGATTTGAACTGTATTCACCAAGTCTCTTGCTACTTTTAACTTTCTTGGCTTCAAAGTTAAAATTGTCTTAGTCCAATTCAACCTAGCCTGGTAGTGTTGTTTGAGGATCATGTGGTAGTTTGAATACTAAAGAATTGCCAGATGAAAGTTAACTGCTTAAAATTAGTAGGCACACAAATCTGCTAATAGCTGGACCTGACACTGCTCCATGTGTCGGCAAATTCACCATCAGACCTGCCTGCCTTAAAGGTCCTCTTGCCATTCTATTACCAAAAAGTCATAAAATATTCTCAACTCTGAGAAGTTAGTTAACTTGCCTGAGTTATATGGGAGGTAGGTAGAAAAGCTGTGACTTAACTACAAAATCTGGCCCAGAGAGCCTGCATTCTGTTAACCATTATACCATCTTTTTCTGCATAGGGATTCAAGTACTAGATGGGATTAAGCAATTAGATTTTTAAAAATTTTTCATTATTTTTTAAAAAGATTTATTTATTTATTTATTTGACACACAGAGATCATTAAGTAGGGAGAGAGAGAGAGAGAGAGGGAAGCAGGCTCCCTGCTGAGCAGAGTCCCCCCCCCCCCCCATGTGGGGCTCAATTCCAGGACCCTGGGATCATGACCTGAGCTGAAGGCAGAGACTTTAACCCACTGAGCCACCCAGGCACCCCCTAAGCAATTAGATTTTTAAGGACCTTTGAATCTTGAGATTTTGATTCTCTTTGTGAGGCTGATAGTGTATAGAGGAGGCAAAGCTTTTCTATGTACTTGTCTTGACAGGTTTGGAGACTTTAATTTTTTTTTTTTTTTGTATTTTGCTTCCACTTATTAAATATAGTGCTGAGGACATTTTAAAAACTTACTATTATAATTTGTTTTTCTTTGAATCATAATAACACTTTAAAAACAATAGCTTTCATTTCTTAGACTTTAGAAATCATGACACTTCAGCAAATATTGGTGATGAATTTATATTCTGACACATCATGAATAAATTTATTGTTATTGAACAATATAATAGTAGTGTAAAGTGGCAGGATGTTGTTCCAACTTTGAGAATGCTATATAAATCTAATATATTCTACCAAGTATCAGCTTTAATAAAAGAGAAAAAGAATATAAAACCTTGTTTTACTACTAGAATTACTGATACTTTTATCAGGAATAATCTGTTGTTAATTGGAACCAAATTCAGTATTTTCATTTATATAAGCTTCTTTAAACCAATGCTTTCCCCTGAAATATGTCACGTTGGAGAAAAAACACACTTTTTTCTTTGAGAAAGAACCTGTGAATGTTAGCAATTTAGTTTTCGGCATATTAAAAATGTTAGATTTCCTTTGTTAGCAAGAAGTTATTGGAACCTAGATTAAGTAAAGCTTTATCTGTCAGTCACCCACTAATACTGAAGTAGTATGTGTCTTACACAACACAAATGGCAGGTAGTTTTTGGCCCATCAAAAAAGAGTTGTTTGGAGTGGGGAATCGGAAAAAGCAGTTCATATCTAGCTCTTACATATAACTTAATATACTATATTACAATACTTGTATGTATAAATTTGTGTGATATAACTTGAATGCTTAATAGAAACTTGAAATATATAAAATGCAGTGCATACAAAAGGGGGGGTGGAGCCATCTGTTCTGACAGAGAAGAGTGATCATGACGTGGCTGAGTTGCTAGTACACAGTGATTTAAATCAAACAAAAACAACTTTTAGTTGGTTTTATTATTGTTTATAATTTCTTTACAGCCATTGTATCCCATTAATTTCCTTAATTTAAAGACTATCAGGGACATACCTGTTGTTGAACAAATTGGGTTTATGATACATTAAAGTAGGGAGAACACACACTACGGAGAACCATCAAATGTCTCAGTAAGATAATATTCAAAAGAACATTTTTTAGGATTTGGGCTTTGTTGGAGTGATTTGGGATAGGGTTTAAGGAAACAGAAGCTTGCTATAGATTGGGGGTTGTCAGAAATCAGGGACAAACTTATAATTTGGTATCCCAATAAATCTTATCTGGAGGGAGGGTAGACTAGAGTGAGGATAAAGCTGTCATTGGTAAGACAGTATAACTAAAATGGGAAACAAAGGCAAAAACAAAATGACAGCATTCAATGCAATAAGAAGGAGCACATTTAATGTAGCCTCATAATGGGTGGAGGAAAGGGGAAAAGAGGCTAATATTCTGTCTCTGCAGCTACATTGGACAGTATGTAGGGAAGTTGATTTATGCAGCTGCTTAGAGAGGCCATTTCCCAGTCATTTCTCCCAGCAGCAATGACTTCTACCTGTATGTGTGTTTCAATTCTATTATGTAGGACAAGATTCCATTCCTGACCTATGGTCTCTGCTTGTTTCAGTTCCTTACGTCTTATCTGACTTTTGCAACTCCAGCCTGTAGCTCTCCTCTGTGTGCAGTAATGACTGCCCGTTCATATTCTTGGTCAAGTCCAGTTGGCAACCCAGACAAATTAGAGCAGTAGTGTACTACAGCTGCTCTGGGACAGAGTGGAGATAATCCATATGCAGTTAGGTCAAGTGGGAATTGATAGGAAGCATCCCTGGAAAAAGCTAGTTGCAAATGCTAAGGTTACTGGAGTTTTGCGAGGGGTCAGATCTTGATGATTAGTTTGGGATGACTTTATAAAGGAGGTGATTTTTGAGCATTGATATTGAAGAGAGTAATGTCATTTAGTATTTATTATTATACTTAGATGAATGAGAATAAGAAAACTTAAGAAAGGTGTCAGTGGTCATCATGACTGGGTTTTCAGAATTAAAAATTGAAACACAAGACAATTGTTTTGACAAGATGTTTGATATTTAATAATAAGAGTAGTTACTGTATGTTGAGTAGTTAGGTGATAGTGTCCTAAGGGCTTTATATATTATTCATTTCTTACAACAACTCTTTGAGGATGAAGTTATAACTCCACCCTGTAGAAAGGCGGGGTCTAAGTCCCACCCTCTTGACTATGTGCAAGCCTTGGTGACTTACTGTTGAATAGATTGCGCTGACAGTTACATGGCATGACTCCCCAGACTAGGTTAGAAATAGTGATACAGCTTTCATCTGGCTCTTTTTGGGGGCCTGCACCTTTAGAGACCTGATCTACCACGCAAGAAGTCCAACTAGTCTGAAGCTTATCCTGGAGAGGAAAGATCATGTGAAGAGATCACACAGAGGTGGAAGAAAATGTCCAAGAAACGCTGGCTTCCAGCCCCAGATTCTTGAAGGGTTCACATTTGTGAATAAACAAGTCTATGTGATGACTCCAACCTTAATCACTGACTTACTGGCAACCTCGTGGGAGACCCTGAGACAGAACTACCCAGACCAGATTCTCCCGAATTCCTGATTCACAGAAGCCATTGAAGATAAATGATTATAGTTGTTTTAAGAACTGTTTTACGGTGATTTTTATGCAAGAGATAACCAATTCAAGGTGCGTCTTGGTATTGGATTAGGGCTAATAACAAAATGGAATTCCTGTCTCAACGTAGGTAAAGCTCCTCTCTGGCAATGCAAGGTAACAAAAAGATTTAGAAGGTTCATGTTATTGGAATTATGGCATCTTTTACTGGTGAGAGCGATTTTATTATAGTGCTATGGAAGGAGAAAAGCACTGGATCTGGAGACAAAAAACCTACCTTTGAATTTTAAACCAGTTCTGCCGGTTCTACCTGTGTGACATGAGGGAAGCTGCATAACCTCCTGACTGTTACTTTGTTCTTGCTGAAAACAAAGATACAGAACTTTGGTATTCAGTTCTTGGCAACACATCTTAACAACAGCATCTAGAAACTGGAGTGAATCAAAGGAGAGAGACGAAGGGTCAGGAAACCATGTCAAATAGGAAATGGGTGTAGAAACTGGAGGGGTGTCCCCTAGAAAAGAACTATTAATTCAATCCCTCCCTTCAGAATTTGAGTAACTCTAACACAGAAGAGGAAATAGATTGATTTTGTGTATCTTTTGACGGAAAATGGGAAACAATAGGTGATAATGATAAGGATCTAGATTTCAGTTGATGCAAGGATTCCTTTTTACGTAATTAAATTTGTTAGAAAATATTATTTGAGAGCCTTCGGCTGCAAAAATGCCAAGGAAAGAAAGCTTGGTTATTTTTTTCTGGGTTCAATACAGGGAGATTATAATACACTAACTCTCTAGACATCTTCAAGAGGGCCATGTACTAAATGATACAATATATCCTTTTTCCCATTTAAAACGTCTTTCTTTGTAAATGAATTATTTCTACAACATGTTTTTGGTATTCATAGTCAGTCTTGACAACAATATTTACTTTCTGTTTAAAAGGAGTATTTGTAATAGAACATTTGCAAAATATGGATAACTTCAAAAAGAAAATTAAAGCTACCTATTATCCCAACACTCAGAGGACCATTTATGTTTTGTTGGAAATTCTGGTGTCTTTTCTTCTGTACATAATTTTTTCTTAAAAAAAATGTATATTGATGTTTCTTACTCACTTACTTTTTACCAACAATACATTATGAACATTCCTACATCACTACATTTTCTGTAAAAATATGATTTTCAGTAGTTTCAAATCATTTTACCCTCTGGATGAAACCCTAATGCCCTCAGAATGATCTCTAAAATTGGTTATGTAGGTTGCCTGTAATTGTTCATCATTATAAACAACTCTGTCTTCACCATATATAATATTGTTTTTAATGGCTGCGTGGTATTCCTCTGTGTAGCTATATCATCTTCTATTAAATGAATCCCTTTTTTAAAAAAATATTTCAGTTTTCAATATTTTGCTTAAATAAGCAATCCCGTCACTGTTAGAACAAATCTTTACCCTTAGACGTATATTTTAAATTATTTTTGACATATTTGATGAGTAGTTGTTTGAAGTTCAGCAGCTGATGATGTACTTAACATTTTGTTGGGCACTCTTGGCTGGGGGTATATCTAAGAAACATGAGACATGGCCCCAATTCTTTAAGTGTTAAAATTTAGTTGCAGATATGACTAATAACATGCAAAATAGTAATGAATAATTTATTTCAGTATATTATTAAATGCTAAGTTGTGTGGTTCTGATGTGCTTCGATGTGTAGTTCAGGGGGTAGGAGGATAGTGAGGCCCACTATAGTCAGGAAGGACTTCAAGGATGAAATACAATTTGATCTGAGCTTTGAGAAGTGGGTTGAGTGAATAGTCAAAGAGAATGTAGGACATTCTAGAGGAAAAGAACATGAAGCACAAAAGCTCAAAAATTTATGTGTGTTTGATATATTCACATTACCATGAGAAGGCTATTTAAGTCTAATGTCTTTCTATTGCCACTGCTGAAAAATCTGTTTTGAGTAACAACCTCTGAAAAATCTGGGCAATATTTATTTTAAAACATTTTTTCCAGTTTTATTTAGATATAATTGACAAATAACATATGAAAGTGTAGAACATAATTATTTGGCACATGTATGTATTGTGAAATGATTACCACAGTAAGTTTAGTTGACATCCATCACCTTGTATATGTTTTGTCTTTAATATTTACTTTTCTACCCCTTCAGACATGGAAACATCTTAATTAAATATTTTTAATTTGTGAAGATTGCTTGTGTTTTCTAGAAACTTTGCCTAATGACTATATTTTTGTATTACTGTGTGCTTTTTCAGGCACCTGCCTATCATTTTGCGTTGTATTTAATTGACTTCCAGCAAAAAGCTCTTTAGATAATCTGAATCAATGTTGCTTTAGTTCTTCTGTTGTGACTGGGATCCTTTTAAATAGTATTTCAAGAATTATCTTCACTGGTAGGTTTGGTGTACCACTGAGGTTGGGGTTGAGAGAAAACAAACTTATAGTAACTTGCCTTTGAATGAACTAATGCTAACTCTGTTCCCATATGCTCTGCTTGTTGTGATGTTCATTTGCTCAGTCATGTTATACAGTGGTTGTTTTCATAAGAAAGAACAAAAGAAGTAATCTCCTTTATATTATTTTTTTTTAAAATTAAAACTAACTAGCCTTCTTAAAAATTTTCATAATTCTATGCATATTGTAGCATTCAGGCAAAACTTTTATTTCATTGCTTTCATAAGGATCAGTGTTTCTTGAAGTGGGATGCATCAGAATGAAAGGACCTATACATTGGAATCACTTGGGGTATTTATCAAACACCATATTCCTGGGACCCTCCATTGGGGGTGTTGAGGGAGGTGAGGGAATCTGCATTTTAACATATTTGCTAGGGAATTCTAAATATTGAAGTTTGAGAACCATTGCTTTAGGGAAATGCTATCTAGCATCTCTCCGTGACTATGCTGCTGTGACATGCATCAAGACACAACAGATATCATCGCTGGGCATCTTTCCTCAAACTGCTATTTCATAGGACCTGTTTCATTTTTAGGAAATTACATAAGTTGAGCTTTTTTTTCCGTTAAAAAAACTTACTTAAATATTGCCTACCCTCTTAAAAAGAACCTTAGAGATGCTTTGTCAAGTTTCTTTTTCTAATTTGGTATTACTGCCTTTTACCCAACAGTACCCTCTTCGTTGTAAGTGTTTGGACTTAAGTGCCCATTTACACAGATCAATTGCCTGTAGGCTTCCATTCACGAGAGGCCATTATTTGTTAAGTTTTAGTAAGTTAAAAAGTGAGGCCGGAAATGGTAAAATTTGCACATTTCCCTTGTTCCTAAGAATGGCATAAGGGGACTTAATGACTTACACCATTGATGATTTTTTTTTTAAAGATTTTGTTTATTCATTTGACAGAGATCACAAGTAGGCAGAGAGGCAGACAGAGAGAGAGGAAGGGAAGCAGGCTCTTCGCCAAGCAGAGAGCCCTATACGGTGCTCCATCTTAGTACCCTGAGATCATGACCCAAGCTGAAGGCAGAGGCCCTAACCCACTGAGCCACCCAGGCGCCCCCATTGATGATTTTATCCACTGCCTATGTTGGTGCCTGGTGACATATTGCAAGTAGTTCTTATCACTTTTTTGGAAAAATCATGACTTTTCAGCTTCTTATTCTCTGCTTCTTGGGAGTGTTTAGCCACTTTGCACAGATTATGGGGCTGAGGACAGAGTGGGTCATTGGTGTGGGAACCTATGGTGATTGTCTGTGGTGTAGGATGGTGGTGGCTACATTCCCATAGGTTAAAAAACAAAAACAAAAACAAAAACAAAGAAAGCAGTCTATCTCACAAAGGACATGAGTAAGTGAAACTTTAAATTATTCCTCAGGCAGGAGAGCCATTCCTAATATCTTTTAATTTCAGTTTAGGAGTGATGGGAAAGCCCTTTGTATTATGGTCAATGTTGGCTTATTTGTAGGTAACCCACTTCTACATGAGTTGTTTTGACTTGGTTTTTAATCTCTTAGGTTAGTCAAAATTTTTGTTGTTGTTGTTGTTGTTGTTGTTTTTGATTTATAGGCTATGATACAAGACTAGTTTGCACTTGAAATGAAAGTGATGGAAGCATGATTTATCCAATGGTGATACTGGTACAAAAAAGTCTAGGTCAAATTTCTGATCACAACATTACTAAGAGATAGAAATGCCTTTGGAAAACACATTTCTGAGTTTTCTTTCTTTCTTTTTTTTAAGGGTATTTATTCATTTGAAAGAGAGTGAAGAAAGAGAGAGAGCATGAGCGGGGGGAGGGACAGGGGGAGAGGGAGAAGCAGACTACCCTGCTGAGCAGGGAGCCCAATGAGGGGCTCGATACCAGGACCCTGAGATCTTGACCTGAGCCATAGGCAGACACTTAGGTGACTGAGCCACCCAGGCACCCCCATTTCTGAGTTTTCATTTGCACAAAGCAGAGAATGACCTGACATCCCAAGAAGTTACTAACCATGACTGACATCTAAAAGAAGGGGTTCCTCTGCATTATGCTATAGAGTTATTGTAAACATTAAATGAAATAAAATGTCTTTCCTAGATCTGGGAGCAAGGTAAAGAGGAGCTCTCTTTCCTGCCCCTGTCCTACTCCATTTATTTTATCCTTTTCAATTTATTTCAGTACAAATGTAATGAGCGTCTGTTCTGTGCTAGGCATTGTGTTAGTACTGGGAATAAAAAAAAAAAAAGACTGATTTGGCTTACCATATTTTTAACAGCTTTATTAGGATACAGTACACATACACACAATTTACCCATTTAATGTATACAATTCAATGGTTTTTAGTATATGCTCAGGCTTCACAGTATTCAGTTTACTTTAAGAGTCATAACATGTTTTACTAAACAATTCCTTAGGTCCAGAGGGGAAGAGAACCGCATTGGTTCCATCCTTAGATCTGCTCCTTCCATCAGAATAATGGTACCTACCACTTATTAAATACCACTGCTTAGAGCTTAGTCTTGTGCCTAGTTGCTTTACAAATGTTATCTCATAATATGTTCCCAACAGCCCTGAAAACAAGTTTTATTTAACCTTCTACAATGACAAAAATACTAATTGCCTAGCGTTTGTCATTTATAGTTATCTTGAAACCGGTACTTTGTCTAGGCTCCATTTTTCTTTTTTCCCTCTTTCCCACCAGGTATTACTATAACTTTTGCCTCCTATTTCTTCCCTTAGTTCTTGAAGTTTGCTGGACGTCTTTGTGAAGGGGGAGAGAGAGAGAGGAGCAGTTAAGATGTTCATGTTTCTGATGAGAATCACAAAGGCCAGATGCTTTATTTCATACATTTTTTTTTTAATTGGGCAAGAGAATACCCATGCCTAGACAGATGAGGTGAATGTAAGATTACTGATGGGCTGTAGCTAAAGAACAGTTGCTTCCAACCCTCAGTTCTGATTTAGAGAGACGTAACAACATTTTCTTTCTATAAACTTTTAGGTGTTTGTTATTTTCAATCTCAGTTTTGCATTTTTTCCTCACAGATGGATCTAACCTTCTTACCAGTTAGCTTACCTTCTCTGTATCGTGAATTCTTGTGCAAATGTTTCGTAGCAGATTTGTCCTTTTAAAAGCAATCAAATAAACAAACATTAAAACCTGAAAATAAGCCACTTTCAAATGTATGTGACTATGTACTAAAGTGTAAGTGATAAAGATAAGGAACAGAAAGAATTTTTGGAACTTTGAAAGATGTATGGCTAGGAAAAAAATGATTCCCCTCAAGCCCCAGCACACAAAAATGTTCAGGTTGGCTAACTTTCTGGCACTGATTTAGATATTTTATATATTTGCTGTTGAATAATTAACATTGGATATTGAAGCTAATTTCCCTATTGTTTCTAAATTCAAAGATAATGTTATTATAATGTATATATTTTTTAAGCTGTGGGAAGAGCATTTAACAAAAGTGCCAATTAAAAGAAAAACTTCACCAATCTTAATAATTAATAATTGAAGTTGAACTACTCTAAGTGAAGGGTGTGAATGAATAAGAAGTCGAAGTGTCCATTTTAAAATTAAGGGTTTGAAACTCTTAGGTTGGTTTTTAATTAAGAAAAACCAGTTTTAATCATCAAGTTCAAGGGAGTTCTTTTGATAATTGCTTCTTTAATGTTTAGTATTTTTAAAGCAGAAATGGTTAGATGCAAACAATGAATCATGGAACACTACATCAAAAACTAATGCTGAATAATGTAACAGGAAAAAAAATAAAGCAGAGATGGTTATATTTTGTCCTCATAGTGTTGTTATTCTGAGTTTAGGATTTTTCTCCAACGGTGTGCAAAGAAACAAATGTTCTAATGGTTTTATTTTATTTTGTTTTTCTAGGAGTCAGAGAATAATAAGTTATGTTCCCTGTATTCCTTCCGAAATACCTCTACCTCACCACATAAGCCTGACGAAGGGAGTCGGGACCGCGAGATAATGACCAGTGTTACTTTTGGAACTCCAGAACGCCGCAAAGGGAGCCTTGCCGATGTGGTGGACACACTGAAACAGAAGAAGCTTGAGGAAATGACTCGGACAGAACAAGAGGGTATGTGTGGACTTAACTGTTGGGCTTTATTCTTTCAAAGATTCCAGGCCTTAAAAAAAAAAAAAAAAAAAACTGAGTGGGATTTCAAGGGCCAAAGCAGTGCATAATTGGCACTAGCTAGGAAAAAGTTATTCACAGGTTACCATGGTGATGGTAGATTTGATCTGTTGGGAGTATTAAGCAGATAGTTCCATTTTTCTAAAACTTTGTGCATTTTATTTTGTTCTTATGATAATAAATCAAGGTTTTAAAGGGACTGCAAGCTTTACCATGAAAAAAGGTGTAGTATGGGAACTTTTGCAGCTGCAACTTTATTTTTCATTCTTTTTATCCCTTATTTCCTTTTGATGGACAGTGTTTTATTATGAAAAGATGAACTGTTTAAAAAGAAAAGAAAAGCAAACAGAAAATAAAAACAAAACTAATTTATTCCTCAATTTTTGTAAATATTACAAATTTATAAATATCCTTCCACCTCCAAATTTTTGTAGAATTGAGAGTTGTTTCTAATTTGTCAAAGCTAAATGCTCAAGAGGAAAGTGCTGTAACATATGACATCTATTAGATCATCCCACAGCTACCTTCTCTACTCTCTCAAGAGATATACTTAGCTTCACTAGGTTCACCTAGGTCCTAAAAAACATGAAAGAAGACTCTAATAATATTTTTAAATCAAATAAATCAAGTCTAAGTGGTTGCTGTACTATGTATGTTCTATCGTTCTTTATGTGCAGATTTTAGACTCTGAAATGTAGGGTAGTTAATGGTTCTGGATTTATTGCGAACACTGTAAGTTAAATTTAGAGTTCTGTGGCACTGTAGAGAAATGCGGATAGAAGAGAATTTTTCATGTAACTTAATTTTATTCCTATGAGGGCTTAAAAGTTTAAAAGTTTCAAATTAATTTTTGTGGATGTGTCAAAATCACATCAGCACAAAAGGAAGTTTCTAAAATGCATCACACACCTCCCTGACTTACCAACCAGATGATAGGACACAAAAATGTAAATATTTTTTTGATGATTCAGGGTCATGGTGCAGTAGACTATAAACTCCAATACTTATCTAATAATTATGTGACCCTGGGTAAATTCTTCAGTTTACCTGAGCCACAAAATTTAAAATTTGGTGTGGTATTAGTATTTGACTTGGTAACTCAAACATTTTGAGAATTAACTATAATAATGAAGTCTCTGATGAGCAGTCAAGTACATAAATTTGGGATATTGTGATAATTATCATATTATAAATGTCATTTGTTTTATCAGGCTACAATGTGATGATACCCCCAGAGATCATTGAGATGATTAGGACTATTTGGCTTTATATTATTTCTCTGCAATTATGAGACTTTTGAGTTCTTATGTCTGCTTGATAACAGGTATCTTTTGGTGCATGCACCATCTGTGTGCGTGTGTGTCTGTGTGTATGTGTGTGTGTTGGGGTCTCTTCTTTCAATATCAGATTGCAGGCTGTTACTTTTTGCATTGTGAATAATTTCTAATTTGTTTCTCTTTTAATTTATAAATTATGAAAATAGATAATCACAGCCTCTGGACCATAAGTAAAATATAAACATATATGTCTGGGTGAGTTGCTGAGAGATTCTGGGTAATGTTGATGATCTTTAGTTCATGGACTTCTGGCTGCACAGACACTTTATTTTCCCCTACTTGGCTATGTTCTAGCATAAATGAAGCTGTCAGATCAATAATCTCTAAAGAAGTGAGATTGCTAGATTATTTTAATTATGAAATACCAAAAAGATGATTTAGTCTTATAAGAAAGTGGTTTTTAAAATTCTTTAGCGAGCTCTTTAATGTAAAAATAAAAAAACTGATATGCGATGTTTTTTGTTTTTTTCCCAGTATGAACTCCTAGGAAATGTAAAATATTTTTTCTCTTGTACTCATAGTTTTTTGTTCTTCCTCTTTATTACTGTGTGTTAAAGATTTGGTACAAGAGAGACACTTGCAAGATGAGACTCTCATTTAAGAGTACTTTATCAGTACATTCCTACTATCAAAGAATGTTTTTATGTACTTTACTGAACTTTGTTTTCTATAGTATATATATTTTAGACATCAGAATTTCAGGCATTTTTAAGTGTGCATTAATGTATATAAAGTATTAAGTATAAATATGAAGTGATAAAAGTATGCTCATCAAACTTACAGATTCTACAAATCTGGGAGGAACTTTGAATAAAATGCATGAAGGAAACAAAACTCAAAAGGTTTTGACAAACCAAAAATATGAACTTAAAACTAGCCCATCAAATAAAATTTAATAGATCTTATTGTTAAGTCCAGAGATCGTGACCAAAACTCCTAGCTGCACAAATAATTACTGAAGGGAAATCAAATAGCAGGCACATGAATTTAAAAAAAAATAAGTGTATGAGTTTTAAGAAAGTACACTGGGCTCAGCATGATGAATAATGCCATAAATTTGATAGTGCTGTCTCAATCAGCATTACTAGAATTACAGTATGTAGCATTCAAAAGGTGGTAGTCCCATTGAACTCCCTGCTCAATAGAATGCATCTGAATTACGGTGTTGAGTTGAGAATCACCACACTTTAAGAGGGACTAAAAAACATTGGGATATTCTCAGAGGAGAACAGTTGACATGATAACAGACACATAATTACATCATAAGAGGAATGGTTGAAGGAACTAGTAATATTAATCCTGGAGAAAATAGATGAAGGAAGACATGATGGTTGTCATGTGGAGGAGAGATTGGGTTTATTCTATGTAGTTGCATAGGGATTGAATGAAGACCAGTGACAAGAAGTTACAAGGAACCAGATTATCATTTAAAACAATATTGACTGTCAAATAGTTGTACCTGTCCATGTATGGACTAATCTTCTTTGGAAGATAATAAATTGTCCTTGGAGGTATGTGGCAATCTTAATTGCCATTTTAATAGGGCTAGGGGACAAAAGGGTCTTTTTCTAATGCCAAAGCTCTATGAATATTTATGAATAATGTGCTTATATAATATTTCATAGTTTATCATATGTATTTTTTATAACCATAACCAAGAACTACATAGTATCATGATTATTTTTCTACAAGTTTTCTTTTTATTTTGCAAGGTAACAGTAGAACCCAGGGATTCTTGACTTTTTTTTTTTTTTTGACCATGGATTTTCTTGTTAGTCAGTGAAGTCTACAAGTTATTTCTTAGTTTAAATGCACAAAGTAAAATCCATGGAATTACAGAGAAAATGAATTATATTAAAATATTAAATGATTCCAAAATTTTATGATATGGTAGAAAATATTTCTTAACTAATGCATTAAAAAACAAGATCTAATGAAGGGACTCAAAATATCAAAATTTTAATGTAGTGATAAACATAAAAGTTATTTTAAGATACCACTAACCAGTACAATGTGCCAGAAAAATATACTATAATTCTATTGGTTACAGTATCACAAATACTATGAATATTTTATGGGTTTTGCCTGCATACGCAGTTTAAGGAAGTGCAAATTTTCAATTAGAGGATTGTGAAAATAATTTTTCCATCCAGGTTCACCATCCAAGGCCCCTTGAATCCTGTAGATGGACTCTTGGGGTCTATGGACCCTAGGTCTAGAGTCCCTATGCTACATAATATCGGGCACCCATAATGAGTAAAACAACAGTCTCTAACTTTAAAAAGTTCATATTCTTGTAAGAGGTATAGGATATATACAAAATGAACTCTAATTCAGTGTCTAATACAGGAGTTTACAGGACACTTTGCACTGGCCTAGGAAGCCATGGGATGTTTCCAAAGGGAAATGGGTCTTAGCTGGTCTTGGAGAACGAAGGATTTAGATAGGCAGAAATGGAGGGGAGGGACATTTCAGATAGAAGGAACAGGCAGAGACCTTTAAAATAGCCAACAGTTCAGGTTCTAATTTAAAGTATGTAAAGATGCATATGGGATATAAGACTGAAAAGGTAGGTTGTGTTCAGATCACTGAGGCCCTTTAATTCTTGGCTTAGGAGTTTGCACTTTAAAATGAAGGTCACGGAAGAACCATTGACAATTTCTTGGCGCAACATGGTGATGGATTTAGAGCTATCCTTCAGGAAGTCTATCTGGCGGCCTGTGTAGGATGTGTAGGAGCACGAGAGACACGGAGAAAATTGTTTCAGGCTAGAGATAATGAGGGCCTGAAACTAAGGCAGCAGAAATGAGAAAGGAGGAATGGGTGAATATGGAAAAGATATTAGAAGATAGAATTGTTAGGAGTTGACATTTAAGTGAGGCGACCAGGGGAGAGGAATGGTTCAATGTTGCTCAGAGTTTTTTAACTCTGGGTGAGTAGGAAGGTTGTAATGCAATTAATAAAAAAAAAAAATAGTAGAGGAACATGTTTTGGAGATGGGAGCCATGAATATTTCTATTTTCTACTTTGAGTTTGATTCCTAATTTTAATTATCTGCTTGGAGCAATACTACAGAACAAGATAATGGTATCTCTGACTCTATAAAAGTATATTTCAGGTCTATGGAGGTATAATAGCTTCACCAATATTTACTTGGGTTTGACCGTTTAAAGCCCCAGGTCTCTCTCCTCAGGTGGGGCAGCTCTTATCCCAGGGGACATATAAGAGCTTTCAAATGCATCACTTGCCTCACTCTCACCTGTTTCCTGGTTTGAAGGCCATACTTCATGGATGACAAGCCTGTGTGATTGACATAATAAATGACTTTTCCTGAGTCATTCTTGTCCTGGAGAATGTTTTGACTCTATCAGACTAAATACCTTCCCCCTCACTTCCCCTCATATACAGGAACTGATCTATAAAAAGTTTATTTATTATGGTCTATTTTAAAAACAATATCTACATGACAAAACATTAGGGATGTTATTCTCTTAAAGGAAGATCCTTTCATTAGCCAAATAATTGTCCAGTGTTTTATCTGCCATTCCTCAAGAAATGTCTTCTTCAGAACAGTGATTTGACTGGATTGCTGAGACACTGATGAACAAAGGTGTTCTGTCTGAAGTGCCTCCTCTGAAAGTGAGACTTGTGGGAAAATAGACAAGGTTTCTGTTTTGTTGCAAATTTAACCTTGATTTTTTTGGTCATGGGTAGGTAGGAAGATAGATGAGAGAGAGAGACAGACAGACAGATGCATGGATGGAGGCATAGAATGAGTATCACAATCTACCTTTTAAAACACTGCTGATATTGGTGGGTAGAATATGCAGAAAGACTGATTATCTGTTCAGGTTAAAACGCTTCCAAGATAAAAACCCTTCTGCTGTGATTAAATGATGAATTTTCGTTATCCTTGTATCACCCATCTTGTTGCCAATGTAGCTGGGCTCTAACATAAGCGACAGTTGTCAGAAAATGAATACTTTAAAAAGGACTTCTATATCTAAATACATATATTTAATCAGAGAGTCCTTTGGCTTCTGAAAATAAGTTGTCTAATGAGAATTTCATTTGAGCAGCTGCGACTGAGGAGGTCAACAGGCATTGCCTAGGAGAATATGGCCCAGCTGGTTAAATCTGGTTGTTGTCGTGATTTAAATGGTCAAGTGCTGCTTGTAATCCAGGACCGTCTGTTTGTAAAGGGAAGAGTGAGTGCTTCAGCATAATGTACAGCTGTTTTAATCTCTCTTTAATAATAGTGCTTCAGCCACTATCATGTCTTGTGTATCATACTACTAAGTGTATGATCCGAGGCCGAGTGGTCTGCTTTGGGTCAGGTTCTGGAGGCATGTGCTTGCAGGGAAAGGGATACAATGATACAAACCTCGACTCTCTGATGAACTAAAACCTTCTTTCTCACTTTTTGGCTCTTTTAAAAGATGTATTCTTTAGGTAATAATTATTGTGATCAAGAGGGAGTGATAAAGCTTGTAGTTGGGTAGAAACACTTGAATACGTGAACTCTGTTAGAGGCCATGAACTTAATGGAAACTATGCAGGGTTTAAGTACAGTTGCATAGGCTATACGTTGGACAGAAATTAGAATATTTGTCTAGTGGAATTGTGTGCCACAAGTTATCATGATAATGAAAGTATGTGGTTTCATTTGATTGTGTATGTGGAGAAAGGGCCAGGAGCATTTGAGCTTTGGATTCCTGGTGGGATAGGCTTTCCAATGGATTATGCAGCTGTTACCCGCACAGGAATGAACACGTGTTTATGTGTATATCTGACAGATTATTATCATTATTCACATCTCTAAACAATAATTTGGATTTTTACATATTTTTTTTACTGAATTGTATTAAGTTAGCATATATGTTGGTATATATTGCTTATCTGATAGCTTTTGCTGAAATAAAGGAGGAATGTGGCATACTTTAAACGATGGGGAAACTCAGTTTTGAAAATCATGATTCTGAGTGAGCTGGGTTTGTGTTTGACCATAAATTCTATCATGTGGAGGGGCAGTATAGCCTCCCGATTATGAATGTGTGCTCTGGAGCTCGAGTGCCTGTGTTTGAAACTCAGTTCTCCATTTGCCATGTGGGTGGCAGAGGGCACCTCTCTGTGCCTCAGTTTTCTCAATCAAAAATTGGACATAATTATAGTGCTAGTATAAGGCTCAAGATTTAGTTAATGCAACGAAAGCACTTAGAGCATTACCAGCATGTAGTAAGTGCTCAATAGAGGTAGCCAACATTATTTTCTAGCTGTATGACCTTGAACAAGTTACTTAGTCCTTTTGTGCTTCCGTTCCCTCACCTGTAAAACTGGATGAATGATACCTACTTTGCAGCGTTGTGTGAGGATTTCAAATATTAAATATGTAAAACACATAGCTTCTATAATTATAATTATTATTACTGTTGCTGTTATAATTGCTTTGAAGCAACATTTTTTAAAGAGAAATATTACAGGAACCTCATCTTTCGCCACAGACCGAGTCATAGGAAATGTCCCATGGCGTTAGGGGATTTAGCATTTGGCAGCAATGACGTTCCTGTTTTCTGGAAGAGCAATTCAGTTTAACTCTCCTTTCAGGCTTTTTGGAAAAGCTGATACTAAAGTTTCCCCACTGGAAGCCAATCTTCCCTGCTGAGAAGTATGTGGAATATGATGTTGTCAGTGAGAGAGGTTGGTAAAGCCTTGGATGAGGTTTTCAGATAGCACCCAGTTAAGAGCAATGCGTTCCTGTTAGAGGGGGGAAAAAAATCTATGAAAAGCCCATACTAAAAAGAAAACAAAACGAAAGTTTAACATTCATACCATGCTAGGGCATCAAAAGAATTTTTTAAGGCACAGTATATGGATATTAGGTTTACCACTGTTGTGATTGAAGGTTATATTGGTGAAGCATTTAGAATATTTGAGATCCAAACCCTTCTTTCTATTTCTCATTCATGGGAAAAATCGGAAAGGTTTTGGATTTTTGCATAAGAAACACATTAAGTATTCATTACAAACGCCCCAGAATTATTATTTCAAATAAGTTGGAAATTTCAAGTCATTTAAATGCTGAAGTTCCCCAAGACCACTCACACTCCAAGTGAAGAAGCAATCAGGTATTCAGAGCAATGCTGATGCAACTTGATTTCAGTTCATTTTTTCTTCTCTTTAAAATACTCCATCTTTCCTCCCTATGATATTTTTATCCTTGCTCCCGTTTTAAAGAATTTGTATATTCATAGTAAATAGTTATCTAGTACCAGATAGTTTAAATAACTGTATTTTCTGAAAGTATTGTACAATTAAGGATTAAAATGAGTTAGAACTACTGGTTTTTGAATTATGAAAAGAATTATATTTGATATGTTTTTGTGTGAAGTATATTTGCTTTCTAATTCTTTGGAAGCTGGACATCCTCTTATGTAACTTTATTAACAATATCATCAACCTGCATCCTGTGAGCCCCAGACATTCTGGGCAAATCTTGGCTATTTCAATTTGCTGTTGTTTTGTAACTCCCACTTAACAGTGTCGGCAACGTACTAGTTGGTGGAATCTTTTTCTTAACTTCATTTTGCGTGTCTCTGCCTTGAAAAGATACTTCTTCATATTTCTTGGCTCATTTCTCTTTCTTCAGATTTAAACATTCTTTTCTTAAAGCTCTAAGAATGTTAAGAACAGATGCAGGCGATTGCTTTTGATATTTTCTTCTTCACCTGGGAAGCAAGAAGGTGCTCTCCTGGCATTTTGTTGTTTAGAAAGAGGATACAGATTTCTGATGGTTTGATGAAATAACTCATATCCTTATGTGATTTTTGAACATGTAGAATTTGAGCGCATTGTTAGCATTTCACATTTTTTCCATTGAAAATTTATTAGATCGACTTCTTCAGGATTTATGCTGGGATTCTAAAAAGTAATAGGAGGGGTAGTTTTTGGATTCATATCTTTTTCTTCTATAGTATATATATAAATTACAAAGAAAAATGAATATACAAGGAAGTGGGAAAATTAAATATGTGTTTATTATGTCGTATATGATACATAAATGTTATAAGGCATAAAAATTAAATAAATGCCTAGGAATTCATCATCCAACTTAATATAAATTATTACTATTGAATTTACTTATGTTTTCTTCACCTGTGCAATCTGTTTATTTCCCACCTCGATGTAACTGCTGCCAGACTTTGTGTTTATCATTTTCCCTTTTTGTTTTAAACCAGTTTTATGTGTCCCTAAATTATGTTGTTTGGCTTTGCTTTAGAACTTTGTAAAAATGGTACTACACTGTAACCTTCTGCACCTTGCTTTTTATATTCATAATGATATTCTAAGCTCAATTTTGCAGTGTATGGCTCTGCTTCATTTTCATTTTTGTATAAAATTCCATACATTATTCCACAGAATGATATACAGGAGTGTATTTTCCTGTCTACTGTGTCTGGACACTTGGATGCTATTGTTCTCTGCTAGTAAAAACAAAGATGCTATGAACCTTGTTGCACCTGTCTTCTCATGTACATGTGCACGAGTTTCTTCTCTAGGGTGTATTCCCAGGAGTGGAGCTGCTGTTGATGGATATTTGTATTCTTTTCCCACTCTGTTGGAAAACATTACACAAAGAAGTTGGGGCTACAGTATGTGTGTGTGTGTGTGTGTGTGTGTGTGTGTGTGTGTGTGTGTAATATAATCCTTGAAAGCTTTAACTTAACTGCCTATACCTTTTGGTTCCACCTTCCTCAAAATGTCTAGTACAGGTTTCTTTTTATCATTGAGCTTTTCAGAAGCTCACAAGAGCCTTTGATGGACGCTTCATTGCAATTTTCCTTTTTCCTTTTGTTGTATCTTAATAGAATTCTTCAACCTTTCTTTCAACTATGAGCACAAGTGTATTGTCATTCTCCCACTGGACTATGATTACTAGGTTTGTTAAGAAACACTCCCCCCCCTTTTGATCCCCTTTATTGACGTTTCCAGTTTGGTGTGGTTTTTGAATTAAAGAAATTCCTGATCTCTAGCCTTATCTGGTCCCCAGTTGTTTTTCTTCTTAAATACCTACTTCAAATTCAAGACTAACTAGCAAATCTGTTGATTATGTCCGCTGTTCTACCTAGCCATTTATAATGCTATAGACAGTTTTCTAACCAGTTGACTTATTAGCTGGAAATCTTTACCTTTTCCTTAGAATGTTTAATTTTAGAATCCTTTGAGATATTGGCCTGGTTTTGATATGTCTTGTCTTGACTCTGGTAACTGACTGGGTAGTACCTAATAATTGATTAATTAGCTAATTAATTGATCTTAGTAAAAGTTTCTTAATTCAGGAAACATGGACATTAGTCTAGCATTAAAGGCCAAATTTTAAAACTTTATGCTGCTCTGATTTTCTTTTAGAATTTGTATCTCAATTTTAGCACCATCAGTGATTTTCTTTGTCAAACTGTTTTCAGGCTAGAAGTCATCTGAACCAATCTCATGATTCATTTTTTTTATTATGCTTGAAATCACTTACTTTACTGTTATCTGTCTCTTTTTTCTGGTGTTATAATCTTTATGAAGCTAGAGATAAAAACTCCTATCCAATTTTGATGTGTGAAGTCATTGTCCAATGAGGTACTTATGGACATAGTCATAGATAATTGACTCAGAAAGTGCTGTGTATGGTTTGAGAGATTGGCAAACAGAATGGGGTGTTGGTAGGGTAGCATGATCCAGAAGTAAAGGTCAATAAGTATACCTTTTGTCTGGGCTATTGTTGGGGGGATTTGGGCCTTAGAGGGAATTCATGGCCATAATTATTAACCATATGTGGCTATGGTTTAATGCTGATAACTGTGACACTTAGACCTATCATAGCTTTTTTAATTTATGTTTTGAGTGTTTAAGTATAACTGAGAAGCCATAACTGAGAGGCCAGGCAACTCCCATAGTGAAGTCATAATACATAGACCATCCAGTAACATTGAGAGTGCAGAAGTTAGAGGCCCATGAACATTCCTAATTGCTTTCAGATAATGCATTAAAAGTGTGTAAATACAATTAGATGGTTAGAAAGAAATTGAAGGTATAATAAAAAATTACTATGAAAAATGTGACAAATTATTGAATTATTTGCAATAGGAACTACACAGCAACAGCAACAGCAGTAGAAACACTATGCTAATATTTGACTTGTGAATGAAGGCAACCTCTAGTCAGTGGGCAGTCTATAGACTAGCTAACAAACTATGTACACTGCTATTCCATTCCATTCCAGAATGCAGCTGTAATTTGTTTAATTGGAACTTTTTAGCAGATTCTTCAGAAATACCTCTTCAAGTTTTTGCTTGTGTCATAGATGGGAGAGATGGGGAATTTAAAAATTATTGCATAAGCAAAATGTTGTTTTGGAGCAATCTCTCTTTGTTTTCAGATAGAAGAGAAAGTCTGGAGGAAAATATAGTACATACAGAATGTACAGAGTCCTAAAAATGATCCTGTGGTCAATTTTTATAATTTTTTATGATATCACATATAATGATAGTGTTATTTTGGAACACAGAGGACAGCAGTAAATTAATGTTGTTTACTTATAAATATTATTGACACAAATCTCATGTGTACCAAACTTATGTATTAATTTTATTTTTTCCATTGTTCATTTTAATTTGACCTTTAAGCCACCATTCTAACTAATAGCAGAATGTTTGATCTCATTTCTAGGTAAACTTCCAGTTACTTTAGGATTTAACTTGATTCAGTTAGAATCATGCCCCTTTTACTTCTTCATGATATTATCTGATAGTCAGAGGGTGTAGGCATTTTACTGGCATTGGAGCATTGGTATCTGGCCATGATCATCAATCTCTATTATGCTTAGAATTAAATTCATTGCTTAAAATCCAAACACTGTACTTTGGCTTTCAAGACTCATCTTATATTCTTATATTACTTTACCTCTTTCTCAGGCCATTCCAGCTTCACTGGGCCTGTTTTTTTTTTTTTTTTTCCACTTTCAAACATGTATTAGTTCCTTACTTTTCCATGTACCTAGAATGATCTTCCTTGAGATTCATGTATACTGGCTCCTTCTTGTCATTCATATCTCAGCTTAACTACCACTTTTTCAGAGAAGTCTTACTAAATCTTTAAATTCTAAGTAGACCCCAGTTACTCTTTACCATATTACTTTATTCAATTTTCACCTTAGCATTTTCCACTACCTTATTATATGCCTTTTCATTTGTCTTCCTTTTGTGTCTCTCTCACTCAACTAAAGGGGGGAAATCAGTGACAGCAGAGACACTCTGATTTGTCCACTGCTGTATTCCCAGTGCTTAATAATGACTGGAACACAAGAAGCTTATTAAATGTTTGTTGATTGAATAAATAAGTGAAGGTTGTTAAGTGTTCTGAAGTGGTGTCTCTTGTTCTTTCTTCTGCCTCTGTTGTCCTGGCATTTACTTTTTTTCTCTCTACATTCAGGCCTCTCTTAACCATATCTTTGTCTTTCATATAGGAAATCAAAGTAATTTTCTCTTTTCATGGCCTTTTCTTCTCTCTGTTTTTGTACACACTTACTGTTCAAAAGTCAGCTGCTAATGGGAATATAACTCCAGATACACTATCAACCAATAGTATGTTCTTTATTTCTAACATTTTGTCACTTCAAAGATGTTATATAAATGGAATCACACAGTATGCATTTGTTTGGAATTGGCTTTTTTAAAACTCAGCATAATTCCCCAGCAATGCATCCATGTTGTTGCATTTATCAATAGTTCATAATATTTTTTATTGAGGAACAGTATTCAGTGGTGTTTCACATGTATTTATTACAGTTTGTTTAACCAGTCACTGGTAGAAAGGCATCAATTCAAAATCCAGTTTTTGGCTATTATAAATAAAGTTGCTATGAACATTTGTGTATAGGTTTTTGTATGAACCTAAGTTTTCATTTCTCTGGAATTCATGTCCAGGAGTATGGTTGCTGGGTTGTATGGTAATTGATATTTAGTTTTATAAGAAACTGCCAGCTATTTCAGAAGAGCTAAAGCTGTTTTACATTCCCATTCAGCAATGTATGAGTGATCTAGTTTCTCTGCATCTTTGCCAGAATTTGATTTTTTTAATGTTTATTTTAGCCATTCTGATAGTATGTAGTGATATCTCATTGTGGCTTTAAATTGTATTTCTCTTATGGCTAATGATGTTGAACATCATTTTATGTGTTTGTTCACCATCTGTTTATCTATCCTCTTTGGTGAAATGTCTATTCATGTCTTTCATCTATTTTTTAATTGGATTGTCTTTTACTGTTGAGTTGGCAGAGTTCTTTATTACTGTAGTTACTAATCCTATGTCAGATATGTGATTTGCAAATATTTTCTTCCAATCTGTAGTTTGTCTTTTCATCCTTTTTACATAGGCTTTCGCAAAGCAAAAGTTGATACCTTCAAAGAGGTAGTGTTAAGCAATTTTTCATTTTATGTATCATGCTTTTGTTGTCAAGTCTAAGATCACTTTGCCTAACCTCCTATTCTAAACATTTTTCTAGAATATTTGTAGTTTTACCTTTTAGATTTAAGTCTATAATCCCTTTAGAGCCAATTTTTGTATCAGATGTGAGATTTAGGTCACATTTTTAAATAAAGATTTTATTTATTTATTTATTTGAGAGAGAGAAAGTGAGAGCCAGAGCATGAGCAGAGGAGGAGAGGGAGAGGGAGAGGATGGAGCATACTTCTGGTTGGCAGGGATCCCAACTTGAGGCTTGATTCCAGGGCCCTGGAATCATGACCTGAGCTGAAGGTAGATGCTTAACCGACTGAACCACCCAGGAACCCCTAGGTCCCATTTTTAAATGAGGTGTGAAGTTTAATGGTTTCATTTGAGTTAGCAAGGTCATAAATAAATTTGAGTTAGCAAGGTCAACACATAAAAATCAATCACATTTCTATATATTAGCAATGGACATGTGAAAACTGAAATTAAAAACACAATACTATTTGTAGTTGCTCCAAAGAAAATGAAGAATATAGGTATACACTTAAAGCATGCGCAGGATCTGATGACACAATTACAAAATGGTGATAAAAGAAATGAAAGAAAACCTAAAGAAATGGCAACACATACCATGTCATGGATTGGAAGACTCAACATGGTAAAGATGTCAGTTCTTCCCCAAATAATCTATATGTTTAATGCAATTTCTATCAGAATTCATATGCATAGAAAAGCTTATTCCAAAATTTATATAGAAAGGGGCAGACCCTAGAATACCTAAGATATTCTTTTTTAAAAATTTTTAAAATTTTTTATAAACATATAATGTATTATTAGCCCCAGGGGTACAAGTCTGTGAATCGCCAGGTTTACACATTTCACAGCACTCACCATAGCACATACCCTCCCCAGTGTCCATAACCCCACCACCCTTTCCCTAACCCCTCCCCCCAGCCCCCCTCAGTTTGTTTTGTGACATTAAGAGTCTCTTATGGTTTGTCTCCCTCCCGATCCATCTTGTTTCATTTATTCTTTTCCTACCCCCCAAAACCCTCCACTGCATCTCCACTTCTTCATATCAGTTGTCGTCTTCATATGATAGTTGTCTTTCTCTGATTGACTTATTTCGCTAAGCATAACACCCTCTAGTTACCTAAGATATACTTGACAAAGAAGAGTAAGATGTTAGGAATCCCTCTACCTAATATCAAGGTCTACAATATAGCTACAGTAATCAAAATAATATGGTTTTGGCAGAAAAATAGACACAATGATCAATGGAATATAGTAGAGAACACACAGAACTGCAAAAATATGCTCAACTGATTTACGACAAAGGTGAAAAGTGTTATTTGCTATTTTATATATATTGATCTTGTTTCCCAAGAAGATTTTAATTTCCTTGAGGACACAGATGTATCTTTTAGTCTATCTTCACAGTGCCTAGTATAGATCTTAGCATGTAATATATGTATAATAGCTAAAAATCTATTGATTTATAAAAGGTTTCAGATATGAATAATATTATGGTGTAAAGGAGATAAATAGACTCAATTTTTAGGGAGCGCTCCTTCATTTAAATAAAACATACATATACATATTTAAATACATACATATATATGGTTATTATTTCCATAACTATTTATTAAGCTCTTACATCTGGTAGTATAGTGGGCCTGGGCTGGGAAGAGGTAAAAGTGGAGAAAGAGAAGGTGGAAAAAAGGAAGATGAATATAGAGATGGACAGATATTGGTTTTTAGTAACTCATAATTAGTGAGAAACACACCCACACACACAAACACAAAGTAATCATATTAGAATAAATGCTGTAGTAGAAGTTGCTTAAAATGTGGGAATACAAAAGGGGGCTGTCATTTTTGTCTAGTAGATCTAGGGAAGGATTTATAGACATTTGAGCTGGATTTTGATGAATTGTAAGCTATTCATAGTGACCAAGAGATACAATAGAATCGCAGGTAGAGAAAACAGCATTGTATAAAGTTTCAGGGGTATGAATAAACCCATGAGTTTGGTGAATTCAGAGGTTCAGTGTGGCTGGACAGGAGATATGACTGAGAAAATAGATTAAAACCTTTCTGGAAGAGTTTGAATTTTATTTTTTGGGTAGTAGGGAGCAGCTGAGAGCTTTAAGTAAGAGGAGGCATAACGTAATTGGATGCATTTCTTATAAAAGAAACTTGGGTGGCATTTTGTCAGTTTGAAAGAGACAAGACCAAATGCAGGAAAATCTGCTAGTAGGCTATTTTAATGGGCCACATATGTACTGATAAGGGTCTAAAAAATTAAGGCAGTGTCAGGGAATAGAGAGGAAGAATCAGGTTTTAGTTATATATTTGAGGTTGCTAATTAGATATGGTCTATGAGGTTAGGGAGAGAGACGAATATGATTGAAGTACCCTAGCAGAGAGATTCAATGATGAGGCTATTAAGATGGTGAATAATAACAAGAAAAGTTGGTGACTATAGATAGGTAAAGTTTGGGGAGAAGGTTTGGTTTAGAAATACTGAGTTTGAGCATTCTGTGAAAGTAGATACATTCAGTAGGCAGATGTAGGACTGATTATCCTGGAGATTAGGAGAAAGGAGTACCCCTTGGCCCCCTGCCTTTTTTAAAATGAAGTGTAATTAACATACAGTGTTACATTAGTTTCAGGTGTACAATATAATGATTCAACAGTTCTATACATTACTCAGTTCTCATCAAGATAAGTGTACTCCTTAATCCCCTTTATTTCATCCCTCCCCCTACCACCTCCCCTCTGGCAACCTCCAGTTTGTTCTTTACATTTAAGAGTTGGTTTTTCATAAGAGAATCTTAATCTCACAAAACAAACTGAGGGTTGCCAGGGGGAGGGGGTTAAGGAGAGGGTGGTGAGGTTATGGACATTGGGGAAGGTATGTGCTATGGTGAGTGCAGTGAAGTGTGTAAACCTGGCGATTCACAGACCTGTACCCCTGGGGCTAATAATACATTATATGTTAATAAAAAAATAAAAAATTTAAAAAAAAGTTGTTTTTTTTTTGTCTTTTTTTTGTTTGTTTGATTTCTTAAATTCCGCATATGAATATCATACCATATATGGTATTTTTCTTTTTCTGTTTTACTTCATTTAACATACTCTCAAGGTTCATCCATTGTTGCAAATGGCAAGAGCTTATTCTTTTTTGTGGTTGAGTAATATTCCTTTATATATATTATATATATAATATATATAAGTGGTTATATATATTATATATATATATATATCCACACACACACACACACACACATATATATATATATATATATCACTTCTTTATCCATTCATCTATGGATGGACACTTGGATTACTGTCATATTTTTGCTATTGTAAAAAATGCTGCAATAAATATAGGGATGCATATATCTTTTTGTATTAGTATTTTTACATTCTTTGGGTAAATACCCAGTAGTGGAATTACTGGATCATATGGTAATTCCATTTTTAATTTTTTGAGGATCCTCCATATTGTTTCCCACAGTGACTGAAACAGTTGCATTTCCACCAATAGTGTATGAGGGTTCCTTTTTCCCCACATCCTCATCGGCACTTGTTATTTCTTGTTAGTTTTAATTTTAACCATTGTGATAGGTGTAAGGTGATATCTCCTTGTAGTTTTGGTTAGCATTTCCCTGATGATGAGTGATGTTGAGCATTTCTTCATGTGTCTGTTGGCCTTCTGTATGTCTTCTTTGGAAAAATGTCTATTCAAGTCCTTTGCCCATTTTTATTTTTTAAATTTAATCTAATTTATCTTTTTCTGTTGAGTTGTATAAGTTCTTTATATATTTTGGATATTAACCCCTTATTGGATATATCTTTTGCAAATATTCTTCCCATTCAGTAAGTTGCCTTTCTGCTTTTGTTGATGATCTTCTTTCCTGTGCAAAAGCTCTTTATTTATAATGGTATAATCCCAGTAGTTGAATTTTGCTCTTGTTTTCCTTGCCTGAGGAGGCATATCTAGAATAATGTTTCTACAGCCAGTGTCAAAGAAACCAAAGACATCCAAATAGGTAAGGAAGTATAGAAGACCCTAAAAATCCCACCAAAAACTATTAGAACTGATTAAATGAGTTTAGTAAAGTCACAGGATACAAAATTAATATATAGGAATATGTTGTGTTTCTATGCAGTAATAATGAAGTATCAGTAAGACAAATTAAGAAAATAATCTCCTTTATAGTGGCACCAAAAATAATCAAATACCTAGGAATAAACTTAACCGAAGAGGTGAAAGACCTGTACTCTGAAAACTATAAAACACTGATGAAAGAGATCAAAGATGACACAATACTGACATTTTTTTACAGAACTAGAACAAATAATGCTAAAATTTATGTGGAACTACAAAAGACCCTGAATAGCCAAAGATATCTTGAGGAGTTGGAGCAATGCTGGAGGTATCACAATCCCAGATTTCAAGATACACTACAAAGCTGTAGTAATCAAAAAAGTATGGTGCTGGCACAAAATAGACACATAGATCAATGGAACAGAATAGAGAGCCCAGAAATAAATTCATACTTACATAATCAATTACTCTACAATGAAGGAGGCAAGAATATACAATGGGGAAAAGATAGTGTCTTTAATAAAACGTGTTGACAGCTACATGCAAAAGAATGAAAATGGTCCTCTTTCTTACACCATACACAAAAATAAACTCAAAATGGACTGAAGACCTAAATGTGAGACCTGAAACCCTAAAACTCTTAGAAGAAAACATAGTAATTCCCCTTGGCTCCTTTCTATCATAGTTACGAACTTAAACTTTTTCTCAGAGAACTCATTGCAGCTTTCAGTTGGCCTCAAATTTGCTCCACATGTGAGAGCTTTGTAATCTGTCATTCCATTCTTAGAAGAGAAGCAACTATAGGCCAGTACAGGTCATGTGCGTCTTATCTCTTCAGGTAAACTCAATTAATTTTGTGGCCCAGTGGTTCACATTGTCAGTGGCATTGATATTGCCTTGGAGCTTATTAGAAATACAGATTCTAGGGCCTCACCCCTTACCTACTGAATCAGAAAGTCTGGGATGTGGCCCAGCAACCCATGTTTTAACAAGCTCACCAGGTGTTTCTGATGCACATTGATGACTGAATGCTATGATATAAGAACTATACTGCATTACATTGTACTAGGCCATGCTGTGCTATTGCTCAAACCATATAATTTACGATGCCATGAAGTCAGTTTCCTACTGGGAAACATTTCCAGCCATCTTCATGATCAATAATTGTCTAACAAAGGATAAAATAATGGATAAATTGGCTTGATAAAGAAGTAGGATGAAAGTACAACCTACACACTATATATGTCAGGGTGCAGAGGTATTGCTTTTTCATTGTATTACTTTCTCCAAATCCTATTTCATATAAGTCTATATATCTGAGAGCTAGAAAATAAAATTGGTGCGATATCATACAGAAAAATGAAACTCAGGACTGCTTTAGCAGTTTAGCAGATAGTTCAGGTGATGGTGTTAGGGCCTCTGGTTAGGGAAGAGAAGCTGATGAGGGAAAGAAGAAAGGTTCTTGCATGGTTTCAAGGGTATACATCTGGATTCAGATTTTATTTTAGTTTCTGTACCTTGATCAAAGGGTATAGTGTTCAGGTCATAGAATATGATCCCTTATCTGAGGATGCGTAACAGATATTACCGGGTGATGAGCCGAATTTAATACGGAAAACAAAACCCACCGTGTTTGGGCTTTAAGAAGGTTAACATTTAATTGCCAAAGAAAATTTGTATTCTTGTTAGTCATGTGGATCATGAAGTGTTGAGGTGGCCTGGGCATAAGTGAATTTCCTAGCTGTTTAGGTGAACAGCCTCAGGTTTCTCTGGTGATGAACTTTAGTATTTGTTAGCCCCACTTGCTCTGCCATTCCTGCTGTTTTGCAACAGGGCTTAAAAGTGCTTTAAGTGCTTGTGACCGTGGTAATGAATGAAAATGTCTTTCCAGCACTGAGAGGATTGCATTAGACTGAATAGTCACCTCACTTGTAAAAGCACTATTAGAGTGGGGCAGCTGTAAGTAAGGATAACGATTTGTGTCCACTGCTTATTTACTGAAAATTGTCAATGTATTATTTATTGAGAGCTCTCCAGACAGTGCTTGTCAGAATAAAAATGTCAGCTCTGAGCAAAATGTTATAATACATAATAAAAATGCTAGGTACGCATTTTAGGGAGACAACTAATTAGACCTGCTATTTCTTAAGGAAGGGGTAGTAAAAATGTCTAATATTGTGGATTTCTCCATTTGTATAAGTCCTTTTCTTTTCCCCCTGCTCAGCTCAATACTTGGTTTAGAAACTTAGCAGGTCTGAGAAATAATTTGAACAACTTTGCATTGTTGCTATTAGACAGCCCAAGTAGTGAGGAGGCTTGCTCAAGGAGGAAGAGCCTGGCTGGTGATCCCACAGTGAGCAGCTGCCCTCACCTCCATGTTTTGTCTGAAACTAGAAGATGTCACTTCCTCCCTGAGCAGTGCTCGTGGAAAACTGCCTCCAGTGTAAACAACATAAAATTATTAAGCTTATTCCTCAGCCGTGCTAATTAACCCCAAACAAATTTCACATTAAGGAAACAGAATTCAATCAATGTAAATGTTATTGCTGTGTATTACTGTAAGCAATAATATAGTGGCTAAAATAATTAATTATTTTGGATTTTTTTTTAAAAAGAAAGTATTCTTTTTTATGGTGTTGCAAAATATTTTGTGGATTTTCTTCCCCCTTTCTTCGGCCTTCCCTGGCGTAGAATATAAAAGACCCATCTGGTAAAGCATGGTTAATACGCAGTCGTTTTTTTACGGGAAAGGAAAAATGTATTTTGGAGTGCCTCAGGTTTACTTAGTCTAATGTTTTCATTGGCAATACATATGCAGATTTTGTCTTCTTCTACCTACTGTACTTCACTACTCATTGTAGAAATTTCCCATTTTTTTTTCCTCCAGTCTTAAGTAAAAAGGCCTGCGGTGATGGTGGTGGTGGAGGGAAAGATAAAAAAGAAGGATGGTTAAATACAGTCCACTTCTGGGGAAAAAATGAAATGCTGTTTTGCTGTATTTCAGGTTTGGGAAAGCAATCACCAATAAAGATTTTTTCTTTTTTTATCTGGGCTTACATAGGAGGTCAAATTATCCTCTTCAGGATAATTTTCTCACGTTTTTTGAAAACAACAAGATTTCTAAATAATTGCTTGTTTGTGACTGTGATAACTTTGGATAAAATGTATCGTTATCATCTTCATCATCACTGAAGACCTTTAAAGACACGAAGTGCAGAACCCAAATGAGATGTTACTTGATTTTCATGCAGTAAAATGCATATTTGATTAATACGGAATTATTTATCAATTAGAGGTGGCATAGTCTGTAGCACATGGAACACATATCAAATACAATTTGTATGAAGGTTATTCTAAGATATGATACATCCTTTAGCCAATCTATGCTAGCAGGTGTTAAATTAACTTTGAAATTTAAAGTAATTTAACAAAATGGTGATGCAATAAAATAAAATGTTACTTTTCACAGATTGAACACCAACCATTTCTTTGTAATCTTATCATCTTCTTGCAAATGTCAAAGCCTCTGTCTTTCTCTATCCCCACTTAGTTCAGTATCCTATTTCATGGCTACTCTTAATTCCTTACTCGTCTCTATTTAAACTCGATCTTCTTGATAGGACTATTCATCTTTTCATCGTAACTTAAATACCTAACAGGCGGTATTTGCTATTAAATATTTACAGTGATGCCAAAACTAATAATGAGAACATAAGTGTTCCAAGAAATAGCTAGGGCATGCCACTAAAAAAGTAAAGATTAATAAAAATGAATTTTTATAATGTAGTTGCAAAGAAATTAAAATCTTGTAGAAGGACTCTTTTAAGATAACACTTGAATGTGCCATTTATTCGGTTATGTATTTTGGTTTCAACTGATTTGTTTCAGATGATCGTTTATATTTTGGTCTATTTCTTTAGTTTCTATAGTCAGAGAGTTATTTTCTTTTTGACTTCCTTGGACATTTATTTTTACCTTTCCAAATAAAAAGCAACTTTAGATTTTATTTATTTGCATACATAAGAAGTCGATAATGTACCAAAGATTATAAGAGGCTATGTTCAATAATTTTAAAATCACATAACATTTAGACAATGAAGAATTTGTATTGAATATTTCTATATATTTTAGAGGTTTATGTCTCTAAGTATATTTGGAGCAAAAGCTTTAAAAGATATACATGCAATAGCAAAGAATATAGGATGGTTAAATATGATAACCGGCACTTGAGTAGACCTCTGGCAGTCGGGACACTTAGAAAATATTAAGCTGTACAATTTCTATGATTAATATTTCTGGATTTTAAAGTTACACAATAATAACAAACTAAAAAATGCAATAAAATTCTAAAATAAGGGTCCTAGTTCGAAGAAGTTGCATTGGTATATTTTAGAATGAGATGCAAAGGGTTTGCATCCAGTACTCTATTCCCTTTAAGACTATAATTGACAAACTGCGGTAATCACGCTTTTATGTGTTTTTCTTCCTCTACTGAATTCATTCGAAAAAACGAAAGTAAAAAAGGTAAAAAGAGACTCCAGAATTTTGAAACCCAGTGGTCCTGAAGTGATGGGAAAATAGCCAAGGTGTCACAGCTAATTTCTGACCCTGTTTTATGAGTTCTGCTGTTCCTTATTCCCCCTGTCAGCCTGGGAATCCCTGAGGCTGTGCAAACTGGCTGAACATCACTCAATCCCAGTTTTATATCCCCTTTTAATAATGTTGAGTCTATTCTGTCCAACTTTGATTCAGACAACCTGCTTGTCTTGAAAAAGTGATATATTTAATCAGTGACTCTGTCTCCAGCATAGCTCCCACTGCGTGTGACTAGAGCCGAGAGTAGTGCAGTGGTCTGTCACTTCTGTTTGAATGGGTAATGTGGAGCCCATCAGCTGAAAAGACAGGAGCTGGAACTGCTTGTTAGGACACATGATCAAAAGCCACTCTCTGCTTTCTGCCAATCAAACCTCATGTTGCCTTGTGGGGCAGACATTAAATAGATTTTTTTTTTTTTCTGTCTTACACTGTGGGCACTTTGCCAGTTTGACATGTGAACTGTTACAAAAGATAGCAGAGTTTTGACCGCTTGCTGACTGCTTTAAAATATTATCGAACACTTGTTGTCAAAATGAAATATTCATAACACTATATTATGATAAATTCTTTGAAGTATTATTTTGTGCCTTTATCTTGTAATTTGTAGATTTTCTTTTTTCTTTTGGCTAAGACAGAAGAAACAATAGACAATTGCTTCTTGGGTCAAAGTAAGGGAGACAAAGCCTTTAAATCGATCCAATTGCAAAGCCAACACAACTGTATCACAAATAGTTTTGAATCATATAATGATTGCTTTGTGAAAATAACATTAGTGAATTAAATGTTATTTTACATTGTTTCCTCTGCATTAAAAATTATTTACTTCTTCTCTTCTAAGTCGGGATAAGAGAGTAGTTTTAGTATTATATGCTGACCAAAAACATTAAAAATTTTATTTTGAAATTTAACTCAGGATCTTATATCCCCTCTGCTTACTGAGAAGATGGACAAATTTCTAAATTCTAAGACATTCTCTGATTTGCAACTGTCCTGATGAATCTTTTTTACTCTGCCTTTTCTTTTTGTCGTCCTCTGAAGAGTCTCCCATTATATCACTACTTCGGTTTTGTACCCATAGAGGCTGAATAATGGTGGCGTAGACCTAACTTCTAAGCATTTTAAGAAAAGAATGAGTACCTAAGTACTACTTTTGATGTAGAAGGGCACTGGAACTGGATTTTGCTCTCATTTCCAAACACCCAGCTAATTGTCATAAAGCTGTGAAATCTTCATTGGTGCTTTGATATCTCCAAACTTGCCACTTGGTACTTGCTGTTTCTTCTCTAATGATCATTTTAAAAGGAGTTAAACATTTTCACCAAAACAGACCATGGCAATCTAGTGGAACTCATTTAAACAGGGAGCTACACATAAACAGCTGCTCCGTCAATAAGCCATTCTTTATAATACCCTTATTACCTTCTAGTGTCTCAAATTCTGATTAGTCAACAGTGCTGATTGCTGCACGGCATTCCGTTGCCCATCTTCCTTCTGCTCAGCTGCTCATGTCTTAGTTGTTATTTGATTACAACACAACTTGAGCATTGTTTCTCCAAGTTGCTCTTCATATTGTGTCTTAAAAACTGAATTATCCAGGGAGACTGGGATGGTGTGAGAGTGACTTTCTTCGCACACATTAAAAATATCTGAACAAAGCCTGGCATGAGAAATGCAACTATGGAACACTTAGATTGGAAAGGATATTTGTGACTTAAAACTCAGTACTTAGGATCATCTTAGGAAACAGAGATTAAGTATATGGTAGTATTTTAAAAGGCATTATAATATTTCACAAATGTAAAGAGTTATAAAATTGTTGTATTATGGTTATTAAATTTCAGCCAGTTACAAAGTTCTGGAAGAGGTAATTATGGATGTGGAACTCCACAGGAAAGGCCTGAAGGACCTTCATCTTTGCCCCAGGACTAGATCATTTTAGTCCAATTACTGTGTGGCACCAATGATGCCCCACTACACTGGACAGTTTGTTGGTACTTTCAGTTATGATGAAATAAGTAAGGGTGGGAAAAATCTCTATAATGAAGTTTGAATTTCAGCTATTCCTTTGTTGTGACCCCCTGGAATCTACTCTTGGTGAGTAGGAAATGCTGACACACTAGAAATGCAACCCCAGTAAAGGCCCTAAATCTGTCATTGTGCTCTGGAGTCTGCTCTGAAAATAGCAAAGCTCTTTTGGTAAATTAAAATCGGTGTGAATGGGAACAGATGCTGACACGCTTTACTTTATCTTCAGGGACGCCAGTTAGAGAGGAGAGGGTCAGCAAGGCTAGATGTAGGAAACACAGGGAGCGTGCAAACTTGTTCTGTCAAGGGAGTTCTGTTTGGGGATGTTAGTCAGTAGAATTGTATTTATCTTTGGTAATCCAGGTAAGAATTATACCCACATTAGTCTATCCAGAGGAATAATGAAGGAGATGGTATTCATTTCTGGGAAAGCTATCTCTTTGCAGTGTTCCCTTGTGGTTGTCTTTTCTTCATCAGCCCGCTTTGGCTATAAACTGTCTCCGACTACTATTAGGTTTTACTTTCCAACATCATTTTGGCATAGCTTCCTAAAGTATTTGTTGAACACTAATGCTACCGTAGTCTTTGTACTGATATTTGTCAAAAATAATGAAAATGGTTTATGTTCTAAAAATGTACGATTTATCAAATAGCTTGTATAGTCAATTTAAATAAGTCTCGTAGAAGTTTCAGTCTTGATTTGAAAAAATAGCATAGGATGAATTTATTTATAAGAACCTTAATAGTTTCTCTCAATTCCTTTTACATTTTAGATTACCTTATAATTTTCTAAATCTACATGAACAATAATGATCAATTTTGTCAGTATTATTCACACCTTTTATTAATTTAACATAGATGAATAAATGTGAATGTTGTGAAGAGTTGATTGGGAATAGATTTTAAATCTGACAGTTAGATTACAGGGTACCTAAGAAAAAATGGCTCTTTCACTAGATACCTAGTAATTTAATTCTTGTTTGAAATTATTATAATTTATTACAGTGTGTGGGTCCTAATGAATGTCTACTATTAAATGAAAAGGAGAAATTGAAATTAAGATTATGAAATTCTTTTAACTCATATCTTAAAATCCTCTTAAACAATTCAGGAGACATTAATAAGCTATGTGGGTTTCTTTCCATATTCTGTAATGGCAAATAAAAACATTTTTTCGGCATTTAAAGATTCTTAAAAATATTGAATGCCATTGAACCTAAAGCGTACAATCTTAGAATTTTATAAAATGGGAGTAGCCATTATAATAGCATTAAAATTGGCAAGTCCATTTAAATATTTATTTGGATTATGCACAGACTTTTCCAGCATTTGAGTTTTCCTGAAACAACTAGGTTTCCTTCATGTTAAACACTTAATATTGGACAATTTGAGATTTCATAGAGCTGTAAACTATACCAGATTAACATTTAAAACATTTCCAAACACCAGGGAGACTTTTAAAGTGCGAATAAAAATTTATAAATGAAATAAAGATGTCCGAATGCCCACAGGCATTCAAAGTTGTCACTTATCCCTAGATCTAAGTAAAACCTGTCATGTGCACAAAATAAAGATCAGGTCTTTGAAAAATAATAATTCCTGGGCAAAGAAATGAATGTATGACAATATTTCTGTCCTGATAGATTATCTGAAGTGTTGTTTGAAAGGCCCAATGAGTATCTTGGCAAGATACTGGCAAGAAGCCCCTCTCTTACAATTTGACCATGTGTATTTGAGAATCATTTAAGAGAGAAAATCAGATTGATTGCCGCTTTTATTTCAAGCTATTAGTATGTTTACCTAAAACCCTAAAGTTTTGTTTCCTAATTTCTAGAGGGTTTTTTTTTCCCCTATTGAGGCTGCTATCATGCATGTATAAGCTAGTAATTAGTTTATATGTAAGGAGAAGAAGAAATTAAGCAAGTTGGTGATGAGTTTATATCTGATTGCAGAGAAAAACCGTGCTCTAGGTTTTTCAGTCTCAGAACAATGCTAGCGTAGAGATGTAGGGACTGGCCGTCTCTCACTGTGAAGGCACCCCGAACCAACTGGGGATGTAAGGAATAAAATGTAACTTCTTCAGGGAATGGCTATTTGGGTAGATTTTTGTTTGTCTGATGGATTTTCAAAAGATTTCCTTTGAGGCTGCGGAGCTTTGCTCTTAGGCCTGTAAGAGTCACAACTCCACTCTTCTTCTTTGTCATAAAATTCTCCATCTCCCTCCCCCACTCACATCCCCACTTAAGGGTGTACTGCCAAAAGAATGTAGTGAGAACCCTAGCTGGGAAGGTGATTTGTTGCCTCTGATAATCTGATCATTGAGCTGAAGTTAGCTCAGGCGTCTGAAAGAAATCAAGGGCATAAGTCGGGCAATACTTTCTTAGTAACGATTACTCCTGTTTTTAAAATGTTTACAGTAGTTGTTAAAAAAGGAAACAATTGGATAGAATTTATCCTGCCTAACTTTCTATAAATATAGCCTTTTCTCATCTATCAGTAATGTCCATGTGGTGACTGTTTATCACAGTAACTAGTTCCAACAGTTAAATTCCGGTGTCTCTCATCTACTGTTACAAAAGGGTAAAAACTGGCCAACTGCCTCAACAAGATACAACTTTCTCTTATTCAGTTTGAGCACATGCGGGTTGTGCTGTGGAAAGTGCTTCTTTTCAAATGTTTTTGCTCATAGTGATGAAGTTACTTTAAAATGTTAACTTTGAAAAGTATTGGCAATTTACAAAACCGTATCTACTGTTATATTTAATTAGATTTTTTTTCTCCTTTGTGCCTATTTAAACTCTAAATGAAAGATGGAAATATGTTTGCTCTAACATATTTGATGTGATTGAGATGAGATTAAGCGGTTTAAATGATTTAAAAATTATATTTACTTTAGTGCAATCTGTTAGGTTCAGTGCTGATCTGACTTTTGGTTTGCTTTGTGGTGCAGCAAACCAAGCACTGAGGGTTAAATTATTCAGCACGGGGTAGGGTTAAAAATCTAGGTTTCCTCTCTCCTTCCCAGTGACTGAATTCTTCAGTCAAAGTTAAATTTGCTGTTCAGACATTAGCTGTACTTCTTAGCAATGACCTTGTGGGGTAGAGAAGCATGGCACAGTGGCACTTTCCAGCTGTATTCAGCCTATCCGTCGGGGTATAATCATGCTCAGTCCCAGCACCGCAGGCTTGGACATATGTTGAGTTTTATTTCTTTCTTCTGACATTAATCCTATTCACCAGCTGTTCTGCCAGCTGCCATTCTTCAGCTTAGAGATTACATTTTGGGGGATACCAACAAAGGTCTAGTTGACCACTGCTTTCTTTTTCTTTTTTTTTTTCCCCCTTATTCTTTAGAAATGATTGGATCTGGGGGTTAGGAGAACTCAATCTTTTCCCACTATCACCTCACTTTTCTTTGGATCTTAGACATTAACATGATTTATGATCACTTTCAGTATGTTGTAGATAAGCCTTCCAAAGAGCCAGATTACCACCTTACTTATAAATCCCCTCTCCATAAAAAGGTTTTAAGTTTACATTGAAGGCTATAATTAATGTTTCTTATGCTACTATATAAACAACATTAATTAGTGACAAATTCTTTTGATCTCCTAAAACATATTCCAGCTGAAAACATGCTTTCAGTTCTTCTTTCTTTCCCCCTGCAGGTTTGCGAGCATATCTCTGTTAAGATGATACTTTTTTTCCTGAGCTATGGTTTAACTAATCTTGTTTGAATGGGCTATTAAATCTCTGTTACACTCATAATATATACTAATAAGTAGTATAGATTTCTCACTTCGTATTCCAGATGATCTGTCCATAAGCAGGATGTTAAACATCTGTAGTTTAAGCCTTCTGGGACTAACAAATGCATTAATGCCAGAAAGAAATGCGGCCTGGACGATAAGGTCATGGACCATGTGGCAAAGAAGCATCCCCGATATTATCAAGTCGGAGTATACTCTTCATTGTTAATCCTTCCATTTTCATACGGACAAAAAGATTAATAGATTTAAGTCCTAATCATTTACAGTACATGTTTATTACATTAATACCAACAAATACACAAAATCCCTTATGTGTTATAATTCTCCCAGCTGATATTTTAAAGTCATTTATCCCACAGGCCTCACAATAGCTTTCCCTTAGCCATTCATTTACCTCAGAAGGTAACATCAATAAGTGTTTGTTTATTAGCAAGGTTTGCCTTTTATCTTTTTAACTTTGTGGCATATGTGGGTCAGATATAATGGTAAGGGATTCAGTTTAAATAACACCTTAGGCTGGAGTCATTAGAATTAAGAGCACCTTACCGACTCAGAAAAACAAAAACAAAAACAAAAACAAAAACTAATGGTGTATTTTAGAAGGTAGATTTGTTTGCTTGCTTGTTTATTCATTATTTCATTTATCCATCTGTGTGTCCGTCCATCCGTCCATGCATGCATGCATGCCTGCATTCATTCATTCATTCATTCATTCCACTGAGCACGATATTACTTATTGAGCCATATAAGAGAAAACACAGCATCTCGTATTTACCAGCCAGTGCAATTCTTCATATGTGTAGCAATCTATAGAAAAATGGCAGGAAGTTTATAAATTGCCTGCTGAAAAAAACTATTGATTCCATACTACCCCTCATTTCTTCCCCCAAAGCTCTGACAGTCGTGAACCCCATTTACTAAATACGGACATTCTATTTATAGAAATATTCATATTTTTATTGGTGGCCAAAGCACTGCTTATAGGAAAACCTACAGGTGACTAATAGGAGTTGCTCACTAAGTGGAATAATGAATAGTATTAGGTGTCAATTAAATCAAGCTTCCCCGAGGTGCAGGTGCTCCACAATGTACTGACACATTTCAAGTAGCAGTGCCACTTCACCCATGCATATGAACAAGCACATTTGCATATTAAAAAGCTGAAAATTATTTAACTGAAGCAAAAGTCTTTTAGAGATGATGGAGGTTATTAAAACTGTTGACAAGAAAGAAGGTAATTGCCTGAAAATGAGAGATGACATTCTGCTATACACAGGGAACGTTGTTTTTGTTGTATTGTGCAGCAGTGCCTGGGTGTATAACCTATTACATTGAGATCGCTCCTATGCAATTAGACCCTTTTTGTCCTCACTTCAATAAGGCTATGATTATGAAGGATTGAAGAACACTTGGCATATTGAATGTCTGTTGTTTTTATAACTTCGTCAGAAATGACAAAACACGTTTTGTGTCCTGTTTTTTCTTTGTAGGCTTATTGATTCTGTGATTATAATATTCATAAAAGACAATGTGTTCATGGTTGAGCACTCTGTCATTTATACAGGTTTTATTTTTTTCTGTCTCAGCATAGTATTTGTTTGAATGCCAAGGTGTTAGTCATAAGATGAGCAGATTTTTTAAAGTAAAAGATGAATAGGTGAGAAGTTTATCATGCTAATAATCCCAAATATTACTATTAAAAGTGTCATAAAAATGGATGATTTCATAAGTTTCAAATGGAAATAATTCACCAAGTAAGAAAACTTGAAAGATATTTTATCTTCTCTTTGATTATGAGCTGTTTATTTTCGCTCAGATTTTTGAGAGATATTGCTGTGCTTTGGTTGTGTTTGTCAAAAGTGAAGACTCATGGTCCTAGAGGAAGGCACTTCCTCGATAACTGTAAGAGACAGTGCATCTGGGTTGACTTGCTCCATTCTGTAGGTAGGAACAGAAGCAAGTATGCTGAATATGGCTACTGAAACTGAAACACTGCAAACCACTGCAGGTATAGGAAATTTCAGGTCTTGTGTCTATTAAAATAGTGCTTGTTAAAAAGATTTTACATCTAATCTCCCTAATTAGGTGTCAGCTCCCAGCGAAGCCATTGTAGCAATGCATGAAGTCCCTTTCCACTGTTAAACTCTTTCCTTTAAGAGGCGTATAGGTGCTTTTTGAAATATAGCCAGTCTAGGGTTTGGACTGGGCTTTTAGGCCCATGACATTCCCCATTTTCTTGTTGGGCCAGTCAGCTTCTGCTTTTATTTCTGACATGGTTTTAAATCCAGGACTGGTTTGTCAGAGGTAGAACAGAAAGGATCTGAATAAAGCCCAAATGTACCCAAAAAGTTTTCTAGGGGGTTTGCCATTTACGTGATTTTTATTCTTTGATTTGGATGCATCTGGGCTTTAGTAAATTAAGAGGCACACCTAGGGTTTTTGTTAGCAGCTGTCTAGTGATTTATCTAATCTGACATGTTCATTTCTTTAAGTTGAAGAAGGAAAATGTCTTTAGGCATAGCAATCTGACTCTTGATTAAAAAGATAAAAGTGAGATACCCGAGTTCTTTTGGAACTCACATTATTTACTGCCTGCTGAAAACCTTAGCTATTTAAGAGATGAAAATCCTGACCTACCCATGCCCAAAGAGAAGATTTTAGAAGCCTCCAAAGTATGCCAAACTTGTTAGTTCACATGTATGGATTCCACACTCTGCACCTCAATTTCCATTCTCATAGCCTGGGAGTCGTAGGTAATAAAGTGCTTTTTATTCCAATCACTGTCAGGTGATTTTGTTTAAAAATGTTGAGAACAATCTTAACCTTACTTGATGTAACTGATTTTAGAAGGGAGTAATAATGGTTTTTAACTATATGAATAGTTAATGAAAACTATTTTCTTGGTTGATTAAAATTTTTGTTTTAATTCTAGCAATTTGTTTTGCTGCCATTACTTAAATTTTTTCCCTCAATAAACCCATTGATAGAAAGATATTTAATGCCAAGAATTCATTATAATATTTTATCTGACCTTTAAATAAACATCAGTTTGTGGATTGAAATTTTAAAAAGCAAAGGTAAAAAATTAGCTTTCATTTTAATTTGTAAAAAATTATACTTTGGATGAATTCATGTTAAATATGATTTGTTTAATAGAGACTGAAATAAATGTGAGACAAATCAGAGTCTGGATCTCTAGATGTGCTCTGGAAAAGAAAGTATTGTATAAAATACTTTCCCTTTGTCAAAGGATGACTTCTGTGTAGAGACATTATACAGCACCGGGGAACCAAGGGTGTTCTTTTCGACAACTGAGCTTTTATGAAATTCCCTGACTGGTATACCATTGAAAAACCTTCATAGGCTTTCATATAGTACGTGCTCACTAATGTTTCTTAGGATGTGAATAAATGGATGAATGAGCCTTAGAATATCTGACTGAGAGGTATATAGGAATATAACATTGCTTAGAAAGGCTTGAAGAAAAGTCACATCTGCTCTTTCTACTTTGATATCCATTTGTGACAACTACTCTTTCATATACTTAATATATCTAATGCCCAAAGAAACAAGCAAAGCCAACAAACCATTTTGTTATGAGTTTGGGAATGGTAAAGATGGGACTAGAAAGCAAATTGGATGAACGGGTGCATCAGGCTTTATGGACAGAGACTGGATGAAGTATTTAGGGGGCTGATCCAGAATAGGGTAACCTTACAAATTTAAATATGTTGGTAGACTAGGCCATGGCATAATCTTGAGTTGAGCAAGGGCTTGAAGAAATTGAACATTTGGGGGAGGCAGTCTTCTGAATCAGAGCCATTCCACGGAATATTGGACCCTTGGGAAATTTTACTGTACTTCTGTCTTTTCTCTACTTCCTCCCCTAAACATTTTCCAGGTGAAACCAAGCTAAGGAATAAGCAGTGTGACCCTGAAGTTTGAGAGGCAGCATGAAGCCTCCAGGGTGTGTGTGTGTGTGTGTGTGTGTGTGTATATATATGTATATATATATATATATATATATATATATATATATATGGGAGACACTTTTGCTTGGAAGCTTGGCTCAGTTTCTTCCCTTCTCTTTTTTATGCAGATTCCATGTACATGAGCTTCAAGACAGTTCATTTGTTTGTTTGTTTTTGAGCTCCAACACGTTTTAAATTTTATTCGCAACATATCTTTCTTCTTCCCTGTTTCACTATTTCAGTGGGAAACCCAGGAAACTCCAATAGTCTGACAGTACCCAAGGTCCTACAAAGCTTTTCTGTGTGTGGTCAAATGTGTAATGGCTTTATTTTATACAAATGGATACACCAGGAATTCTCCGGGTCTTTGTTAGTTTAATGCCGCTCTCACTGAACATAGTACTGTAGTTTACAGTTCATGAAGAGGTTTCACATATGTTATTTGAGTATCCTAGAAATTTTGAGTGGAAAGGAGAACAGACATTGTTCTTCTATTTTAGAAGTGAGAAAATTAATGATTAATGTGTTGAGTAGCTAGTAAATGGGAAGCTGAAGTAAAAATTTAGGTTACTTTGTACCTACTTCAGCGTTCTTTCTATTCTTCCATGTTACCATTTTACATGACAGATGTGATATCCAGGTGGGATAGCTGGGTGTAATGTGACCCTCTGTTTAAGGTATCTTGCATCACGAGCTCCCCTGCTTAGGACTGGGTAAACTCATTGGACTATGCTTTATTTGACTATTGTTAGTTTGTCTTCAAGGTGAAGTGGTTCTTTTAGGATAAGAATAGTTAGTTTAGGGGAGAGAGAGAGAGAGAGAAAGTGTGTGTGTGTGTGTGTGTGTGAGAGAGAGAGAGCGAGAGAGAAAGGGAGGAAGGGGGAGAGGGAGAGAGGAGTTATTAAAGGAGGAGAGATGGAAAGAGATGATGTAGCACTATAGCATGTCCCTTTACCTCTAAATTCTTAATCAAATAATCTGCTCTCGAGTGATTTATTTCATCAGAATAACATGTTTACATTTCACAGATTCATCTACATGATCATATTAACAATAGCAACAAGATTTCTATTTTCATGTTGCTTGAAAACCTCAAATTTTGATTTTTCTTTTATTTTTCATAACAGTCTCTCTCGCTCTCTTTTTTTTTTTTTGGTAGAAGAAAAACCCTGTGGAAAATTTCCAAAATTACACAAAGTAGAGAATATAAGGACCCCATATACACCCATCATGTAGCTGCAAAAATTATCAATACTTGCTATAGTTAAGAGTCTCTTATGGTTTGCCTCCTCTGTTTTTAATCTTACTTTATTTTTCCTTCCCTTCCATTATGTTTTCTCACTGCATCTAACCCACTATTTTCTTTGTCTTGATTAAAGTTTAATTTAAAAAATCTAAACTATGAAATAAGTGGAACCTATAGAAGATAATAGAATAAATATCCAAATTTCTGTGGCCACGATTTAATAGATACTAACATTTTTCTTTGGTATTCTTTGTATGACACCTGAGAATGAAGTTGAAATAACTGAAATGGAAAATGGGGACAAAGTTCAGGAAATGGGATGAGTATGGCAAAAGCACTTTGTAATTTCTCAGAATATGCTAGCATTTCCTTTTTACAAGATAGCACTCTACACAACAATTCACGTAGCCTGTTAATGCCTTGTGGAACATATTGATCGTCATATTAGAGATAAGAATATCTTAGTTAAGGCAATTTGACCTGCAGTTTGGTTCATAGGGCTGTCCTGAGGTATCCTGTCCTTGGTGTATACTAATTAGCTCTTGCTGTCTGTTGTGCCTGTTGGGAAGTCACTGTTCACAAAACATCATCTTTGGTTGTTGTCATTGCTTAGCCACAAGGGTGAGTTGCATTGCTCCCAGTACACATTGAGACACTTTTCTCTAGTGCCTTACTCTAACACTTACTCTGGGCCCTGGAAAAGGCATTTTCTTGTTAGAGAAGGAAACCCTCTTCAGAAGCACTAAATAAGACAATGACTAAAAATTCATTTTACTTAAAAAAAAAAAAGCCCATTAAATTAAGCTATGTTTCAAGAAACTCAGTTTCTTAAATTTGTCAGTACTTTTATCTTGGAATAATATATCTTGCCATTTTATTTTTTTATTTCATTTTTTTAAAAAAAGATTTATTTATCTTAGGGAGAGAGAGAGCAGGAACAGGGAGAAAGGGGGAGGGAGAGAATCCTTAAGCAGACTCCCCACTGAGCGTAGAGCCAGACATGGGACTCAGTCAATCCTAGGACCCTGAGATCATGACCTGAGCTGGAACCAAGAGTCAGACACTTAACAGACTAAGCCACCTAGTACCTCCATCTTTCCATTTTATAAGGCATATAACAGAAAATGATTTATAATGTTATTGTTCTATACCAAAATTTTTGTTATTTAGGAAAATCAAAGAACGGAAAATATGAGCAAATGGATATTATTTATTGAAGTTTCATCCAAAAACTCAATATTTTTCATACCTATTGAAAATGTTTCCCAAAATTTCAAGTAATTTTCCTGCCATAGCATATCAGTATAGGTAATATAATTGAGTGAGTTTTTGTTGACTTAGGATCAGACAACATCTCAGAAGTATCACTGAGTCATTGTGATCATAATATTATACATCATGATGGGATGTATAGAAAACTGGGTAGATTGTTATTCATCCATTCATTCATTCATTCACAGACATTTATTGAGTTCCTGTTGTGTGCCAGGTACAATGCCAGGTCCTGGAAAATTGAAGAACACCTTGGCCATTTATTTTTTATTTTTAATTTCTTCTTAAGTGATATTTTTTCACAATTATTTTTTTCTATTGGTTTGATTAAAAAAAACAAACCTGGTAAGTTAATGTTATATTTGTTGTAGCCCCATAAATTAAGATTTTAATGTCATTGATTTTGTTTCTCATAATTAAAGAAAGAAAACTGGAATGTATGGTTTATCTATGGTCCAGTTAGCTTCACTGGACTGCCCCTACCCTTCCAGACAAATCTTGAAATAATCTGTTCCATATAACAAATTATAGTTGAGAATTGAAGTATATGTGCTATGCTTTTTTATGTACATTAAATATGTGCTAATGGTCACAAATATGAAGAGTTAAGAAGGTGTTTAGAGTTTAGGCCATGTGTTCTATCATTATTTAAAAAAATTGAGGGGGCACCTGGGTGGCTCAGTGGGTTAAAGCCTCTGCCTTCGGCTCAGGTCATGATCCTAGTGTCCTGGGATCGAGCCCCGCATCAGGCTCCTTGCTCAGCAGGGAGCCTGCTTCTCTCTCTTCTTCTGCCTGCTGCTCTGCCTGCTTGTGTTCTCCCTCTTTCTCTCTCTCTCTCTCTGACCAATAAATAAATAAATAAAAATTAAAAAAAAAATTGAAGATCTTCAATAAATTAAATGAGCACAGTAATAGGCACATGGACAAAAACTGGAATAGAATACAGCTTTCCCAGAAGAGGCTCACAAGGGGAGCAATAGGGAGTAAGTCTGATATGGATGCAGGAGCAGATTGGTACCATGGGCTTGGTAGCTACTGTACCTCCCTACCATAGCACTTCTAACACACTTCTGTATTTGCCTCGTTATGTGCCTGTATTTCCTACTAAACTGAAACTCAGCCAAGGTAGCAACTTATTTGTTTAATTTACCTTTTACTATCTAGAATCTAGCACATTGCCTGGAACATAGGAGGTGATCAATAAATATCTGTTGGGTGAGTTGTAGTAATATAAACTAGTAAGTTTTGTAAGAGAAGCATGAATAAAGAAGACAACTGTAAAATAAAAGAGTGGAAGAAAATGAAAACGTATTCTTTAAAGTGTGTAAGTTTGAAAATATTTCTATATCTAGATATAGTTAAAACTAGTTTTATTTGTATTCTGTCAGAGCGTGTTTAGCAGACATTTTTGCCTATTGATTTGACAATGACATTTGCAAATATAAGATAATTCCTGAAGCAATAAAAACTAAATTACATTCTGTAGAAAATAACCTAAATTCTATGAAAATTAATAACACATGTACTATAAATATAGTAACTCTGTTAATTAGATTATTTGATTAGCATGAATACCCAGTTCTCTACTACAATAGATACCAGAGGCAATTTGGTAGACTTGAGAGAGAGTATCTGTAGTCTTAGGTAATTGGAGTTAACATTTTAGGGTTGAAAATAACACTTCTTTTTTGCTAAATATTAGCCTAAGAATAAAAAAGCATTCCATCTCATAATTAATTGTAAGCACATTGTTTAAATATCAGCACTAGAAACTGTATAATTGCATTCTGAACTTGGTCATCTTTTATATTTTCAGCAAACTTTATTTTTCTTTCAAGATATCAGGGATGTTTTAGTTATTTTAAACCATAGCTGTTTAAAGGAGAATTACATGGATCTAGAGAACTTTTTTGTCTAGTGAATGAAATTATAGAACATTATTACTGTTAAATGAGGTTTCTTTTTTAACATAACAAAACAATACTAGAAAATAGGGCAAATGTAATCATTCTTGTTATAAATACAGGTTTGCTTCTTTCATTTACTTGAGGGATTTCTTGTGCTATGTTGTACTTAACAGCATAAAATCAAAATTAAAAAACAACTTAAAATAAGTTTTAGTAGCTTTAATGGAAATAAGATTAAAGCCACAGAAATTATTTCTTAGTATTTTTAGAAAGGGTCTTTTTATGTCAGTATTGTGTGTTTATGATTCCTTTTGTAAATCATAGTTTGAAGAAAATCATCTTCTGACAAACTAGAGATACTCTATTTGGAATAATTAACTATTTCACCTTAAGCATAATTATTTTGGGCACCTCTATTGTGCAACATATCTGAAATCATCTATTTTATGTTATAAAATCATTCAAGAATTCCAAACAATGTTTTTAGTATTATATTTCTATTTTATTATTTTTTATCAAATCTATTTTTAAAAAATAAGTTGCCATATTTTCTTGTCTATGAATTGTTTATAGATAATAAAAATTGAGTTTCTTGCATGAATACCATTTTAGGCATTTGTTACTGGAAATTTGGTTTGGATATTGCCATTCAATTGATATGAGCTGAGTGGTATTGAAGTATAAGTTTTTATTTTTGTATTTGTTGTTGACCCTCAGCAAAGACATATATAAAGATACTATATATATCATAGGCTTCTGTTGTGTGTATACCGATATATGTGTGTGTGTGTATACATGCTAATAAAAACAGCAAATACATTTTGATTCCACCATATTTAATATGGGTGATTTAAAGAGGTATTTGTTATCTTGCCAAAATATTAGGCAAATATATGTGTTTGTATATAATCAGACTTAAAGTAGTGAAAGCATTAATTTTAGGAAGGTAGCTTAAAAATACCCTTAATTTTCATAGCAGATAAAATAGTAATGAATTACCAAAATGTATAGTTTTTTCATGTAGATATGTTTTGACAATTTTTATTTAGTCTGGTTTTTCTTTAAATAATCCCCAAATTCAAACTTCTTTTTTTTGTTGTTGTCTAAGTAGTAATAAAAAGGTATTCGACAATAATAATTTATTTATATATTTTTTAAAATGACAAAAAGGCTTGACAAACTTGCTCAGGATCAAAAGTTCTTGCTATTGAAATGCGTTCTTTTAACTGCTAATTTTTTTCCTAAAAGAGTTAGTGATATCCTAACCTTATGGTCTTTAGCTGGAATAGTTTCCACATCTTTTAAATGTATGAAGGGTTCAGAGATTAATTATATACATTATTTTAAGAATTGGGTTTTTTCATTAAGTGAATAACTTACAATTATTTTAAAACAATGTCTGCTACTTAATTGCAAATTAATATTATAGATTCAAACTTTCTATCTAGCATTGGGTAAGTTTTATCATGCCTAAAGATGATAGTTTTGGTGAGTTGGCATTTGTTGCTTGCACTTCCCACAAAGTTTCTCCTGTCATAAAATATTACTACACTGAAGCAATTAATTGAAAACTGTTTCTAAGTAAATGAACATACTGGTGGTGAAGAGCATATGTGTGTGTGTGTTTATGTTATATATGATATACATATATATAAAACATATGTATATTAGTGTTTACATGTGCATGTGCATATAATTCAGTGAAAATACACAGGATAATATCATGAATTTTTTTAAACCTACAGATAGGAATTTTTGTTGTATGACTTTAGGAAAGTTACCCTTTGAATCCTTTGTAATATTGGCATGTTATTATCACCTACTTGATGGCATTAAATAACATATTAAATAAGATAAAGTATTAAAATTCACTTGTCTAACTTAAGTATGATATTAACAAATATTGATATGGAATCTATATGTTTGTTATAGTTACCATAGGTGGTAACTGTAACATGTGTTTATGTATTAAATATATATTTTTTTGATGAGTGAGAACTGATAAAGTTTTGCTGGGTTTGGAGATTGTTTCTGAGAAACACAGTAAGAAAAATCATACATCAATATATTTAATAAATATAAATATAAATAGATATGTGTATGTGAGAGAATTGCTCCATCCTATAGGAAAAGAATTCTTACAACTTTGACACTAGTAAGTCATGTGTTTTTCATTCACATCTGCAGATAAATAAACAAAAAAGCTTCTTTGACATAGTAGTTGTGGTCTCTGTTACATGGAGAGAGAAAGCAGGCAGGCAAGCTAGCAATGGAACACATATATATACAACCGAAAGCAATTTGAAAAGTTATGACTTGTGAACATTTGGCACCTTGGTTTAATTTTTTTTTTTACAAGAGGTTTATTCTGTTGGTGTTAAAGTTTTTAGGGTTTACTTCTCCTGATACTTGGAAACTTCTTTGGCAGATCAGATGCAGAGTGAATAAAAAAGCTCTCTGTTTTTAATTCCTGCCGGATGATAGCTACAAGGAATTTCATCCTCTTTCCACTATGCCACTCTGTTGAGAGATGATTCTTTCAGACTGTAGGGATGATTTAAATTAATGGTAATTGAACCGACCTGCACTAATACAAGAGCACATTTTGTTCTTACTAGAAATGGGTTTGGTTTCTGTCACTATGTAGTGTTTGTAGGACTGAAGAAGTACAGTTAAGGAAAAGGAATTTATTGACATAGTATGTCATTGCATTCTTTCTTATAAGCAATTATAAATATAAGCATGTTGTATATTTATTATACACATAATCATACAATGTAGATACCCCGCTTGTTTTTTTAAAAATACGTATCAGTACATAAAGAGATCACTTGTATATAACATAAATGATTCCCTTTAACTACTGGTGTGATCAGTCACTTGGTGAAAAAGTAGCTCATGGTCTATAGGGAAACACAACAATTTCATTTGGATTGGGTTTTCAGCAAGTCATTGTTTCGTTTGGAAAATGTGAAATCGGTGAATGGGCTTGTTCTCTTTGTAGAGGATTACAATAACACACGGAAGCTTATGAGTGCTTCTGACAGATGTGTTGGCGGTTTGCCACAAAGCGAAGGGTGCGGCCCTGACTGACAACTTGCAATTATATTATGATGAATGGTTCTGATGTGTGTTCAAGAGAAAACCACTTTCTAGAAAGTGAAAGTCATACATACGGTTCCTATAAAAAAAATCAGCTCAAATAAAGTATCATAACTTTCTATTTTATTTTAGCATTTTGGTGGGCTAACCAATTTGAGTGCTTCTCCTTTAACAAAGGTCTCTGTTTTTGATAAATCAAGGACCAAATCCAAAATTTTTGTGGGGAAAACTAATTTGATACCATTTTTGGCATCAAAGTTACTTTATCTGCATTTTTGACAAAACTGACATCTCAGAGAACTCTCTAACGCTTACACAAACACATAAAACATAGACATATATCCATAGGGTGGCCAATAAGATTATTGGAGTCAAGCATTCAGAAAGAAACTGCTCTTTTTTTTTTTTTTTAAATCAAGTCACTTTTTCTTCTTGATAGGTTTTGTTGTTTGCTTTCACATTGAAAAATAAAGTATCCAAATAACGTGGGTGGACTGAAGCTTTGGGTCCTTTTGAAATTGTCTTCACCCTGTTCTGATTTAATTTATCTTAGGAAAAATCTGAATATGGCATCAGAATGTAGATTTTTCAGGAGTTAGTATGCCTCATCAGTATAGAATTTCATTACTCTGTAATGAAGCTATAATGCATAAAATATGTGTTAACAAAACTGGCATTTTTATCTCCATAAATTTAAGAAAAATTTGACTGGTTTTCAAAAACTAAATCAAATAAAAATATAAAATTAGGTTGGAATGTCTTTTATTCTACAATACTTAAATTGTACAATTTGTAAGCCACTTTCAGCAGATAGACATAGCATATCTTATTTAAAATGCTCTTATTTTAAAAATGCAAGTTTTTATCTGATTCTGTGAGGAGCCCAGTGCGTGATATTTTTACAGTTAGGCAAGAAACACCTATTTAATATATTTAGTAAGCAACATTGTCATTATGAAGATGAAATTCAAATACATACTGTTTAATATTTGGCTTATGAGGGAATATAGCCATCATAACCAAACTCTTCAGAAATAATCATATAAAAGTAAGGCATTAAATAATATTATTAAATAATCTTATTTTCAAAAGATAATCTAAAAACTGTAGGAAGAGGGATAAGTGCTTTACCTTAAATTTCTCAAAATTTATCAGATTATTTTGCCTTGTGTAAGTTAAAATAAGGTCATATATAGGTTCAAAAAAATTTTAAAGCAAGTTGTTAATGACTTGAGGTCTCTCTCAGTTTATAGTATCCATTGTTTGTCCTTTGGACTTGTTTTTCTCTAATTCCCTTTGTGACATTTAGGGTGTGTCAACTGTGGTATTTTAATAGTGGGACATTTTCACTGTTACTGAGATAAATTAAATCTTTCAGATTTAATGAATCTGAATTCTACATGAATGGTCATGTAGAAACCACGGCATTCTAGTGCAAGAATCAGGAGTCTTGAAGTTTCATTGTAGACAGAAGTTATAAAGAGAAGAAAAAAGACAGTCATACAGGCTTTTGAGTCAGCTTAGTTTTCGTTAGTTTTCCTGCATTTTCTTTTCCCTGCATGGGATTGACTCATCATTTACCCATCAAACCTGTACATAGGAGAACAAGAACATGAAGTCTCTGTCGACTGGTGTTTTCTGTTTGGGTTTCCAGTTTTGGAGCCCTCCAAATTTTCCTTACCTGATCAGATTTAGGCCTGCATTCTAGCTTCACTTGATAATACAGAGAATTTGCTGTCATTTAGGATGTGAGCCTTCATGAGAGTAGTTTGTAGTTTTTGTGTTCATCCATGCCCAAGTCGTTTGGTTAAAACATGTTGTTTTCTCCCTCAGGTTTTCTTTCACTGTCTAGGCTATCTAATCTCTCTTCTGTGTTTTTCCCCCAAACTCTAAATTTGGGGTTGGTGCTCAGGGGCTCATAATCTCTGTGCTTGATTTAGTTTTTACCAGGAACAGGAACAGTCACCAACCATTTGCAGGTTCAAGTTAAGGCTTGTTAGATCGTTTGCCATCTAAGCTATGAGCTCTGAGTAATGTCTTCTAGTGTGTAGTTTTGGTCACATGGAGTGTGTATTTCTGGGAGGAAAGTCGACTGTATTGTTTTATGTTTGTACCATAGGTCATAATTATTGTCGTGTTTATAGGATAATAAACCCATTAGGTAATTATATCTTATTGAGGTATTTGGAACATTATTTGTTTTTAACTTGAAAACTCTTGGGTAGATAATAATTAGATTTCACTTGGGACATTTCATTTGAATGGAAGGTATCTGGAATAAACCACATATTTTCTTTGCTTTAATTTTTTAAATTCTTTGCCATTTTGAAAACAAGCCAGGCCAAGAGTAGATAAAGAGGTCAGTCCCTAAGTCCTTCTTTCCTCTTAATGGTTGAGGTGAGATGACTCAATTTCGTAAGATTTGGGTAAGATTTGCCTTGATGGCTCATCATTGATCCTATCATGATATTTTTCCAGCTGTGACATTAATCGAGCACTTTCTGTCACACCACAGTCACTGGCTAAGTGCTTTTTGTACATGATCTCATTTAGTAGATATAGATACTATTATTATCCTACTTGGCAAATGATAGCATTGACTTAATCAAGGCCACAAAGTTAATAATTGACACAATTTAGATTTGAAACCATGTTGAATAACTCAAAGCCCAATGTGATTGACTATTATGCTATATAGTAAGCTGAAAATAAATTACTTGTGAAGTGGGGTTCCACATTCCCTTTCCTTCAGCAGAGGAGGAAAAGAAGATAAATGAATGTAGGATTTGCTTTCTCCAACCCTGACTCAAAGATGATTTGGAGCCTTTGAGGCAGTTAGTGCTCTAGGTCAAGAGATGAATAGAAGGTAGGTAGCCTATGAAAAGGATTCACCTTTTGTTAAGTACTTATGGAAGATGCCAGACTTTCTTAAGCAATACAATTTCTCTTTTCTGTCCTATTGGCCTCTGTGCGGAAGATGCTGTTCACACAGTATGTTAGTCAGCTTGGGAGGCAATAACAGAATATCAAAGACCGGGTGGCTTAGCAGAAATTTATTTCTCACAATTCTGGAGGTTGGGAAGTCCAAGACTGGGATATCAGTTGATTTAGTTCCTGGTGAGAACTGTCTTCTTGGCTTCAGATACCCACCTTCTCATTGTGTCCTTACATGGTGGTGGTGGGGCAGGGCAGGAGAGAGAATGCTGTCTGGTGTTTCTTCTTATAAAGACACCAGTCCCATACTGAGAGCCCCACCATCATGACCTTCTCTCAACCTAATTAACTCGTACAGGCCCCATCTCCAAATAGCGCAATATTGGGGATTAGTGGTTCAAAATATGAATTGCAGGGGGACACAATTCATTTTCTGGCACATAGTCTTTCAACACCCCTTAGATGCTTTGCCTTGGAGCTAGGATCCTATGGTGTTAGGGATTAATATTTAGGTATTTCCATTAAAGTGTTTTTTGATGCTAGACATGATGAACATTTATGGCTTAGGTTAAGCTTTTACCACGCAAACTGCTCTGTATAAAAATGAAAGTGTTTTTCAAATATGATCTCATTTAGTCTTTGCAGCAGATGAGGAAATTGAGGCTCAGTTATATATACTTCATGTGGCATAACTAGTAAGTGGTAAAACTCACATCAGTCAGGAATGCTTTAGGCTGCAAGGGTCAATAATAGAATAAAATAAAATGAAACAAACAACACAAAATATCCAACCCACCTCAGCTTAAAGAAATAGGTGTATACTTTACACATGTAACGAGAAGTCCATATGTAAGTAGTTTTTGGTTTGGGTATAGAAGGTTAACAATATTAGGACTTGATCTGCATCCCTGCAGTTTTTTGGGCCTTCCCTTCATCATTATAAGTTGGCTGTGAAAGCCTGCATTCTAAGAGAGGGAGCAGAGTATGGTACGTGACAGAGCATTATTCCATGTGTACCTCTTTAAAAAAAAATCAAGGTGGGGCGCCTGGGTGGCTCAGTGGGTTAAGGCCTCTGCCTTTGGCTCGGGTCATGGTCCCAGGGTCCTGGGATCGAGCCCCACATCGGGCTCGCTGCTCAGCAGGGAGCTTGCTTCCACCCTCTCTCTGCCTGCCTCTCTGCCTGCTTGTGATCTCTGTCTGTCAAGTAAATAAATAAAGTCTTAAAAAAAAAAAAATCAAGGTAAGAAATTCTCCCCAGAAGCCCCAAAACAGTCTTCCTCCTATGTCTCATTGTCTAGATTTAGGTCATATGGCCAATGACTCTAGTAAAGGAGACTAGTAAAGCAAATGTGTGACTTTGGATTGCCAAACAGCAGTCTATTACATGGCTATAATTCTAGCTTAGTTCTTTTGATTTATAATCTTGCTCCTTCTCTGGCAGAGTCTCTAACTTTGCCAAGGGAGGACTTACAAATATTTTTGTAAATCTGAGGAGTCATACAGTTGTGTCCTCTCATACAGAATTTTGAGTGACATTTACAGAAAATAGTGGAAATAGGGCCTTTGTGATGGTAACATCACATCAGTTTGGTAAACTTCAGTTAAGTAGTTAAGAACCCAGGTTCTGGATTGCTTGGATTATAATTCCATTTCTAGTACATATTAGCTGTCTGGCTTTGGGGGAACTTCTTAACTTTTCTGGTTTCATCCCAGAGATTTGTAAATATTAATGGAATTCTCACATATAAAGTGGTTAATTGAAGGTATAGCATATTATGTTGAGTGTTATCATATCAAATACTCAATAGCTATTAGTTATTATTACCACTATGATTACAGATAGAACAAAAGATTACCAGAAGAAGACAAGTAGGCATGAACTATAATATAAATCCATTTATTTTTTCCCATTTGTCAAACAGTGTCTAAGGAGTTATTTGCTTTCTGCTGTGAAGAAAACTAAGAGGATGAAATTATTTCAAGTGATAACAAAAAACTGGGCCAATTTTCAAAGAAAACAAAATACATGCTTGGTATCCTTGTGTAGGTTGCTACCCCTCCTACAAACCTATTCTTACCTCTGCCCTTTCTTGAAATGTCCCATTCACTAAAATTGATTTACTCTTCCCTCCTTCCCTTCATCACAAAGGCCCTTTGTATAAGTGATCTTAGGTGATAGGAAGAAAAAGATCTAATTATTTGATTACAATAATTCACGATAAGATTTTAATGACCTTCCAAAGGAAGACGTGTTTTGTTCTAAAGATGAACTTATGAATGGCAAAGGATCCTTGCTTTATGAATAGAAGGGAGATTTGAAAAATGTATTGTAAAAAAATTAAAGCATACAAAAAGATGGAGATGATGGTCTTATGAACCTTCATGTACCCATTACTTAGATTCTACAATTTTCAAGATTTTGCCTCTCTATGTTGATTAGTTTTATTTTTCCTTTTCCTTTTTTTTTTTTTCCTGAAGTAATAGGAAGATTTTTAAAGTAAGAGGTACAGCTTTCCAATGCTCCTATTATTACACTTCCATGCCAGAAGTATAGGGACTGGTAATTTGTCACCAAGAACTGAAATGTCTAATAATTGACCCGGGGCAATGACTGAGTTGAGATTTTGCCTGTTGTCTATGGGTTAGCTGTCTAAAAATACTTAAGAATAGAGGAGCCTAATTGTGAACTTTGTGGTATCATTTTATGTGCTAAGGATTAACCTCAGTTTTAGGCAACATGATGAATATAGCACCTTTAATCTTATTGTTGTTGTTGTTTTAAAATTAAATAAATTCAGTCAGTTAAGCCTCTGACTCTTGATTTCAACTTAGGTCCTGATCTTGGGGCTCGGGAACTGAGCCCAGCTCTGACTTCTGTGCTCAGTTGGGAGTCCGCCTGAGGATTCTCTCCCTTTCCCTGTGCTCCTCCCCCTGCTCATGCTCTCTCTCTAAAAGAAATAAATTAATCTTTAAAATTAAGTAATTTCATAAAAATGCAAAGAAGAGAATAATCATTCATATTCTTACCATCTACAATTAAACATGGTTAATTTCTTGGCATATTTGCTTCAGTGTTTTTTTTTTTAAGATTTTATTTATTTATTTGAGAGAGAGAGATTGAAAGAGAGAGAGAGAGAGCATGAGAAGTGGGAGGGTCAGAGGGAGAAGCAGACTTCCCGCCAAGCAGGGAGCCTGATGCAGGACTCGATCCCGGGACTCCAGGATCATGACCTGAGCTGAAGGCAGTTGCCTAACCAACTGAGCCAGCCAGGTGTCCCTGCTTCAGTGTTTTTAAAGAAAAATAACTCTATTGTTTTTATTAAAAATATATCCTTTTGAGGAAGAATTCAAACTAAGAAAATATGAAAATAAAAAGTAAAAGGATTAATGCCACAGAAATTACCATATTTAAATATTTAATAATGGACAGATATCATTCATATATATACATATATATATTTGTGTATATATATATATATATATATATATATATACATGAACACACAAATAGATGAATGGGTAGAAGGATGAATGGATAGATGGAAAGACTTTGGTTAAAGTGGGGTTATATAATAGATGCCATTGTAAATAGAAATGGATACATTGTATTTTAATAGATTCTAGTAGAATAGAAACCAAAGTGGAGCTAAAGTAGTTGCTGAATCCCAAATAAGTGTTTATTTTTGCCAAAGGATTCCCCTTAATGTTTAAAAAAGGGATGGGGGGAAGAGGCATTATAAAAAATTAAGAGGTTTTCTCATTATGTTTTCTTTTTAAAAGTTACATATTTATCTTTAAAAGAAATTGTTGACTTCTTACTTAGAAAGACAAAGGTATTATATACTTTTACATTTTCTACCAAATATTCACCACCCACTTCTGATTTTTTGTTTGTTATCTTACTGCTTTCTCATTGTCTAGGTTTATAAATTTATATTTTGTTTTGTAACCATCATTCCCATAGTAGTTTAGTGTTTCTTTTACCACAGCTTTTGTTTTTATAATTTCATCTCACTCTTCCTCTTAATTAGTTGCCTTTCATTTTTGGGAAGCTTTTCCCAGCCCTAAGGGAGGTTTAAGGGTGTAATATTCCCAGTGGTCTATGACAGTTTAGTCTACCTGCCTTTCATCTTCATTTGTCAATGATATCTTTCCTCAACATAATATTTTGGGGCATATTTTCTTCTCTTTCAAGATTTTGTATATATGTCTCCTTTGTTGGTCCTATGCTTTCTCTCTGGAAGTCTGAAAAAAATTCTTTCTCAGGTGTATGCAGATCGTGAGATAGAAGTGGGGAGAACTCAGCTGAGGCAACTTGTAGCTTTTATTTTGGGGTTGAGCTATCTTTTCTGAGATTTCATGACTTGCTTTCAGTTCAGTCCACCTAACTGGGAATGGAGTCAGGGTTTATCATTCATTCAAGAGGATACTTTTGGGGCCATAACCCCAATTTTTTGTGTCAACTTTGAATCTTAGTATCTGCCAGACAAAAAAAGCCCTCTTGTTCACTTTTCCTATAAATTATTTCTTCCTAGTTTTCTTTCCTACTACACCCCAGGCTAAAGATGAAAAAAAAAAATTCATTCAGTTTGTTCCCCTCCAGATTTGGGAATATTATTGACAATACTTAGCATTTTATTGACTCACCACATCATCTTTGTTTCTTTTCTTGGTTGCCAGGTTTTAAGGCTTATCACAGTTTGTTATTTTGCTTTTCTTGTTTGGTGCTATTAGTGAATTTTTTTTTTTTTTTTTTTTTTTTTTTTTTTTGCTGATTTTTAGTTAGCTTTGCTCGTTTAATTAGTAATTGGTAGGGGGAAATTTGTGAACTAGTTTTGGTATGCCTTCATAATCAGAAATTTGCCTCTTTAACTCTTTTTTTTTTTTAATCTTTTTTTTTTAAATTTATTTAATGGATCACAAGTAGGCAGAGAGGCAGGCAGAGAGAGACAGGAGGAGGCAGGCTCCCTGCTGAGCAGAGAGCCCGAAGCGGGACTCGATCCCAGGACCCTGAGATCATGACCCAAGCCGAAGGCAGAAGCTTTAACCACTGAGCCACCCAGGTGCCCCTGCCTCTTTAATTCTTGATGGGAAAGTATAATCCGGTACATCTGTCTAACATTTACAGTTAACATTTTGACTTAAGCCATAAAAAGGCATTTGATCACTAAGATGTGAGTGTCATTTTTATTTATCTCAAGGGCAGCATCTTCTTTAGGGACTTTGCTTCTCAAAATAACACTGTGCTGGAGAGACTGAAAATGTCTTTAGAGGACAGGAAATAAAACAAAGTTCCTAGACATTCTTCTGAATTTGTATGGGAACTTAGTTTGGTCTAATGTATTTCACTTACTAAATGGCATTTTTGACTTATAACTTATGGCAGTATTCTCTAGAAATGTTTACCATCAAGATTTGAAATCAGATTACCTATTTACCCACATCTAAAACAATCATTATATAAAATATTGATTGGTTTCAAATAATGAGCAAATTACATGTTTTATTAAAGATTGTGAAATTGCTTTAGTTCATAAAGAAAGAATAAACTTTCAAATTCCAGTGATGTGGTAGTAATGTGTACACCTTATATGTTTTGAGTCAGTTTATTTGTGCAGTTTATATTTTGGTTAGGTTTCACATTCAGTGTAGTAAAGGGATTTTGTGAGTAGAGAAGCTGGAAATGTTCAGAAAAAGCAATTATTGGTAGATTTATTATTTGTGAAGTGTATAGATGACCAACTCCTCCCCCCTTTCTTTGGTTTCTATATTTTAAAAATCAGCTTATATTATTCTAAAAGGTCTTTATAATTTATGTAATTTTTACAATGGGAGAGATGTGTGATCTTAACTGAGGGAAATAGAGAAACATAAACCATTAACAAAATTTTAAATCAATGGCCCTTATATCTGGAAAGTAAAAAAAGAAAAAAACTTGAATTAAACTCTTGGCCAAAATAGGAAATAGAATCTGAATATTACAGAATTTTAAAAAAATTATGAACAAAACACTACATTTTGGAATCTATGTAGTAAAATCAAAGTGGTGACCAGAGGAAAATTCAGTTTTATCAATGTAATTCATGTTATCAATAAAAGTTAAAGAGTGGGGGCGCCTGGGTGGCTCAGTGGGTTAAAGCCGCTGCCTTCGGCTTGGGTCATGATCCCAGGGTCCTGGGATAGGGCTCTGCATGGGGCTCTCTGCTCGGCGGGGAGCCTGCTTCCCCCTCTCTCTATGCCTGCCTCTCTGCCTTCTTGTGATCTCTGTCTGTCAGATAGATAGATAAAATCTTTAAAAAAAAAAAAAGAGTAAAAATAAATGAGTTAAATTCTAAGCTTTAAAAAAACTAGAAAAGACACCAATCATAAAAAAGGAAAGCACAAGGATACAAATACTATAGATAAAAACAGAAATTAATGTGATAGAGAATTAAAAAAGAATTGATCTAATAAATCAAAATATTAAAAATGCAAATCACTAGCTAAATTAGAAAGAAAATAATTAAAAGCATAAATACACAAAATATCACGTGACAAGGTCAAATAACAACTAAAATGGAAGATATTATAAAAATTAAAAGACGTCCCTTTTCAGACTTGTGTGCAAATAAATTTTAAAACCTAGATAATATGGATAATTTCCTAGGAAAATACAAATAACCAAAATTGACCCCACTGAAGGTAGAAAACTTCAAGAGATTGATTTCCATAGAAGAAATAAAGTTAGCAAGGAAATACCTTATAAAATGTACTAAGCCTAGAAGGTTTCACAGGGGAATTCTACCAAATCTTCAAACACCAGATAGTCCTAATGCTCCATAAATCATTCCAGAGCATTGAAAATGGAGGAAAACTTCCTGATTGTTTTTATTAGGTAAATATAATATTATGCCTACACTGATAAAATAGTACCAGAAAGTAAATTACAAACCAATTTCATTATAAATATTGATGAAAAAACACAAAATGTTTACAAATATAATCAAACACCACAGATTACATCATGACCAAGTGGGAATAGTGCTAGGAATCAAGCTTGGTTTGATATTAGAAGTTCCTGGGGTACCTGGGTGACTCAGTCAGTTAAGCATCCGCCTTCAGCTCAGGTCATGATCCCAGGGTCCTGGGATCAAGCCCTGCATCAGGCTCCTTGCTCCGTGGGGAGCCTGCGTCTCCCTCTCCCTCAGCCAGTCATTTCCCCTGCTTGTGCGCGTGCTCTCTCTCTCTGTCAAATAAATAAATAAATAAATAAATAAATAAATAAATAAAATCTTAAAAAAAGAAGAAAGAAATTCGTCAATAAGGGCACCTGGATGGCTCAGTCAGTTAAGTGTCTGCCTTTGGCTCAGGTCATACTCCTAGTGTCCCATCTGGCTTCTTTCCCGGGGGGGAGCCTGCTTCTCGCTCTGCCTGCTGCTCCTCCAGCTTGTGCTGTCTCTCTCTGACAAATAAATAAAATAAAAATCTTAAAAAAAAGAAATTCCTCAATAAAATATACTGTATTAATAGATATAAGAAAGAAATGGGATTATCTCCATAGATGCTGAAAAAGCTTTCAACGCAAACTAATACCCACTTTTTATAAAAAAACTCAATAGAAATGGACAGATTCTTTTTTTTTTTATCATGGTAGAATATATGTAACATAAAATTTGACATTTTAACCATTTTAAGCATACAATTCAGTGACATTAATAACATTCACAGTTTTGTACAACAATCACCACTATTTCCAAAACCTTTTTATCACTCTAAACAAATTCTGTAATTATTAGACAATAACTTACCGTTTTCCCCTCCTCCTGACCCCCAGTCTACTTTCTGTCTCTGTGAATTTACCTATCCTATATATTATATATAAATAGAATCATATAATTTTTGTCCTTTTGTGTAGGACTTATTTTATCTAGCATAATGTTTTTAAGGTTTGTCTATGTATAGCATGTATCAGAACTTCATTCCTTTAATGGCTGAGTAATAATCCATTGTGTATATTCCAGTGTGTGTGTGTGTGTGTGTGTGTGTGTGTGTGTGTGTGTGTATCAGATTTTGCTTATCCATTTACATTCATTTGTTAATCAACACTTGGTTTGTTGTTATTTCTACTTTGTGGTTATTGTGATGAAAGCTGTAGTGAACAACTGGCATTTGAATATCTGCTTTTGAGTCCTTGTTTTCCATTCTTTTGGGTAATATTGAGTAATGTAATTGTTGGGTCATTGGTAATTCCATGTGTAGCTTTTTGAGGATATTCCAAACTTTTTTCCACAGTGGCTACACCAGTTTCTCCTTCCACCAGCAATATATAAGAGTTTCAATTTCTCCACATCCTGGCAAATCTTGTTCTGTTCTTTTCTCTTTTAACTGTAGCCTTTGTAATGTGAATGATATCTCATTGTGGTTTTGATTTGCATTTCCCTAATTACTAATGATCTTGATCATCTTTTCACTTGCTTGTTGGCTATTTATAGGTCTTTGGAGAAATGTCTACTCATATCTTCCCCCATTTTCATATTGGTGTGTTTGTCCTTTTGTTATTAAGTTGTAGGAATCCTTTATATAATTTTAGTATTAAACTATTAGCAGATATTATGGATTTTTTTTCTCAACATGTTAAAAAATATATACTCTAGTCCTAAAATGTGCAGTTTACTTTGGGGAAATTCTAGAGGCATTTCCACTAAGATTGGGAACAAGGCTAAGATGTCTATTAAAACTATATTCAATGTGGTTCTAGAGGTATTAGCCAATGTAATTAGATAAGAGAAATGAATTAGAGGCATTAGATTTGGTAAAAAGGAAATAAAATCAACTGCATTTGCAGATGATAAGACAGTATATTTGGAAATGCCTTAGAGAATCAATGATGAAACCAACTTAATAAAAGAATTAAACAAGTTATTAGGTGATGAAATTAATATGTAGTAACTAAAAACTTTTATATATAATAATATAATCAGAAGATATAATGGATAATAGAGAAAACCCCATTTGTAATAGCAACAATAAGAGTAAATATTTAGGAACAAACTTAAAGAGAAATGTACAAGGGCACCTGGGTGGCCCCGTTGGTTGAGTGGCCAGATCAGGGTCCTGAGATAGAGCCCCCATTGGGCTCCATGCTCAGTAGGGAGTCTTCTTGAGGATTCTCTCTCCCTCTCCCTCTGTCCCTCCACCTGCTCACATGCTCTCTCTTTCTCTTTCAAATACATAACTCTTTTTAAAAAAGAAAAGTATAATTTTTACATGAAAAGGCTTTAAAATGTTCCTGAAAGATATAAAAGTATACTTGAACAAATACAGAGACATTCTTTGTTGGGGGATAAGATAACTAACATCATGAAGAGGTCAGTTTTTCATAAGTTCATTTATAAGTTTAACACATTCCCCAAATTATCAAGTTTTTTAAAATAGGGCTAGGCAAGTTGATATTAAAGTTCACATGGATAAACAAATATGCAAGAATAGCCAGCAATATACATTAAAACCACAAGGGTGTGTATGTGGAGTAGCCTTACTGGACATTAAAACAAGCTATAAAGCCTCTATAATTAAAACAATGTAGTAATGGCAAATGAACAAACAGACCAGTGGAATAGAGTTAAAAGTCCAAAAGTAAGCCCAAGTATATATAGAAATTTAGTATATGATGAAGTTAACATTTCAAATCACTAAACTTTTTAATATATGATGCTAGGACAACTGGCTAGCCATTTTAAAAAAGGCTTAATCCCCTACAAAAGGGTAAACTACAAATGGATTAGCAATCTAAGGTTTAAAAAAGATGTAAAGTATATACTATAAGAAAACATACATAAATTCCTCTTATTATTGTTTGTGTAAGGAAAGACTTTATACTGTGATTCAAAACAGAGAGATCATAAAAGAGTTTAAGATTTGAATATATAAAAATGTTTGCATGTCAGAAAAGACCATAAAGGAATCTGAAGACACCTGAGAAACTGAGAGAAAATATTTGCACTTATATCAATGGGGAGGAGCTTATATCCCTAATATATAAAGAACTCTGGAAATTTAAAGGAAAAACAGGCCAAAATCTGATAGAATAAAGAACAAAAGATATGGGTGGACAATTAAAAAATCAAGTATAGAGATGGCCCTTAAATCTTTGAATAGATATAATTAATTACTGAAGAGATATAACTATCAGTCATCAAGAAGAGGGTATTGAAATCTCTGACTACAATTGTGAATTTGTCTGATTTTTTCTTGAAGTTCTATTTATGCTCCATGTATTTTCAAGTTCTCTTACTGGAGGCAAAAACATCATTTTCATCTCCTATATCATATTATATCATATATGTCATGTCATATATCATACCATATCGTATCCTTTGTCACTATGAAATCATCCTCTCTATCCCTGCTAATGATCTTTGCTGTAAACTCTCTTGTTTTTATTAATAAAGCATTATCATGGCACTTATTTTTCAGTTCTTTTACTCTTAATCTCCTTGTGTCTTTCTCTACATTTTAAGTGGGTTTCTCATTGGCAAAACATAATTGGGTTTTGCTCTTTTTTTGGGGGGGGTTTGCTTTTTTATCTAATCTGATGGTCTTTATTTGTTATGCTTCTCCTTTCTACCGCCTTCTTTTTTTTTTTAATAATTCTATGTATCCTTTTTTTGGCTTATTATTTATGACCATTATTTATGTTCCATTATTTTAGTGAGGCTTTAGAGTTTAGTAGTATACATTCTTAGCTTATTATCTACCTCTAAGAAATATCATACTACTTTACATTGTAGCAAAAAAGATTTGCAATTTATTTCCATTTATTGACTTCAGATTATATCCTGTTGTTATACACTTTATTTCTACTTATTTTAAAGTCCTATAATACCGATATTATTTTTGACTTAAACAATAAATTTTCTTTGAATAATATTTAAATAATAAGACAACTTTAAAAAACATTTGCCTATGTAGTTGCCATTTATGGTGCTCTTCATGACTTTCTGTAGATCTAGATTATTCCAATATCAGTTTCTTCAGTTTCCTTCAGTTTCTCTTGAAGGAATTCTTTTAACATTTTCTTGTAATGCAGATCTGCTGGTGGTAAATTTTGTCAGCCTTTATGTATGTCTGAAAAAGTTCTTATTTCCTCTTTACTTGGAAAGGTTTTTTTTCTGGATATAGAATTTTAGATAAAGTTTTGTTTTGTTTTTTCTTTCAGTACTCTAAAAATGTGGCACAGCACATGCACTTTCCTTTGACCCAGCAGTATCACTTCTAGGAATTTACCCTGAATAGAAATGATAGGGTTAGTAGGTATAGAATAGAGTGAGTGGATAGGGATGGGGGATAACACTTCTCTGAGTAGACTTTTTTGTAGTTGTGACTTTTAGAAGCACATTACTTTTTCTCATACTAAACAAACAATAATGGGAGAACCAAAATGGATGCAAACAGAAGAAAGAAATTTAACTGTATTAATGAATAACATGATTTCATTTAAAGTGTATGGGGTGATAGGGGTAAGTAAACCAAAATAACTTTAGGACATAGGATTTTGACTATATGTTCTAAGGCTAAAGAATAAAAGAACCAAAAACTAAGTATAAAGGTATTATACTTAGTAGGCTGGTTTTTCAAACTGGTTTGGGTTGGCAATTCCGACACAAATATATGCACACTGTAGGAGTGAGGAAATAAGGAAATGGATTGTGGATAATGAATGTTAGGTTTTTTGCCTTGGAAAAAGAAGTTACAAATAAGGTCAGGGTGAAAGAAAGTTCTTCTGAAATGTTAGATCAGAATTGGAGGTAATCATGAGCTCATGAGCTTTAGGATACACACACACACACACACACACACCACATCTATATCCATATCCATTTCTCTCTCAATATAGATATAAATACTAGTATGGGTGCTGTGTGTGTATGTGTGCATCAATGTATTGGCTAACTTAGACTGCTGAGAGTTGAAAAGCATACCAAACACTCAGAGGGCCCAGTACCAGTGAGCATACCTAGTACGAAATCTTGTTTCTTAAATACTATTTTCCAATAAAAGGAAATAATACTTCTTGGAAAAATTACTGATTTCAGGGCTAGCCAGGGAACATACCAGAACCTGAAACCATCTTGTGATGCTAGTAATAAAGTGTTTAAGAAAAATGTTAGAGGGAGGGGCACCTAGGTGGCTCAGTTAGTTAAGCAGCTGGCTCTTGATTTCAGCTCAGGTCATAATCTCGGGGTCCAGGGATCCAGCCCCGAGTAGGGCTTCCCACCAGCAGGGAGTCTGCTTGAGGATTCTCCTTCCCTCTCCCTCTGCCCCTCCCCTGCTCATTCTCTCTCTCTTTAATAAATAATTTTAAAAAATGATGGGGGGCGGTGACTAGGTGACTCAGTAGGTTAAGCATCAGACTCTTGGTTTTGGCTCAGGTCATGATCTCGGGGTCGTGAGATTAAGCCCTGTGTCGGCTCTGCACTGGGTGTGGAGTCTGCTTGGGATTCTCCCTCTCTCGCTCTCTCTCTCTCCCTCTGTCCCTCCCCTTGTTGGTGTGCTTTCTCTCTCCCCCTCTAAAATAAATAAATAAGTCTTTAAAAAATATATTGGGGACGTGTCTAAAGGGCACAGGAGCAATGTTGGAGAAGCTTTCATTAGTCAAATCTGGGATAATGTAACAAATAATGACAAATATATATAATATTGTATATTATATGATATGATTATATAAAAATGATAAACAACTATACAATATATAATAATAAAAATAATGAATTTTAATTCGTAGAATAAAATAAGAATCTGCAAGTTCACCCTGATATGAGTAAATGAATAAACAAATTACTTGGGGTTAGGGAAAGCTCTTTTTTATGGTGTAATTTCAACTAGTAAGTGCCGAAAGAATGATAGAATTAGTAAAACACTATTTGGCAACCATCACGTAACAATTGTTTGAAGCAAAAATCATCAATGGATGCTCAATTTAGTGGCCAAAATTTTTGATAGGAAGTAGGATATTTACATAATCTTGAAATATCTTCTCACAAGATACTTACCATTTATGGAAGGTAAAATAGTAACTTTACAGTGAAAGAATGCAGCAGGCACCATCTTAACTAAGTAATTAAATGAGTAATGAGATAAGTCCATATCATGTACATTTTGATACTGAAGTCACAACATAATTTCTGTGATATTTCTGCCAACAATGCATTACTGGAAACTAATACCAAGGGTGCACTAATTAGATAGCGAAATTGAAATGCATCCTCTAAAATAACTGGTCAAGGTTATGAAAGACAAGGAAAGACTAAGCAGAAGGTCCAGTGTAAAGAAAACTAAAGTTGCTTAGGCCTGAAATTCTGTTTTGATATTCTGCAAATACTGGAAATACCAGGTGCCCTGTAGCTGTTACTGGAAGAATTCAAGGAAACAAATGTATAAACTCCCAAGTGCTCATGGATCTTCCCTTCTTCCATATTTAATGAGCAGCTTACTTGAAGGCATATCAAAGATCTTATTCAGTGCCTCACAATGGTTCCTAAGAAAAGTTTAAAACAGGAGGCAAAGAATGTTTTCCCTTTCTATAGTACAATTGAAACTATAAACTGAAAGTAACCTCTCTTGGAAACTCTGCTTTGGTCGGGAAGGTAATGGAAGTAATTATAGGGCTCAATTAATATCGTGATCCAGAAGAAATTCCAACTCTAAGAACTCTGTGGGTTCTTGGGAAACTACAAATTAGAATGAAATGAAGACTGTTCTTAGTTATCCACTCTTGTTGGAGACTTTTAAAGTTTAGAGTGCATCTCCATCATTGTTATTATCTTATTACTGTTGTTATCCTTTATGGAATCCACTTGAGACAATCCCCCACCCCATCTCCCAACCCCCATCATTAAAAATTTTAGTTTCTTTGCAAATTTTTGAGTTTTGGGTTTTGAGAACATCCTATGAAGACTAAGGCAGGTGACTGTGAGGGAGAAAAATCACCTGTTAATGGATAGCTTGATAAGACTTGTGTGAATTTTGAGAATATAGTAGATATTAAAGTTAGTAACTAATTGGATTGGTAGATTTTCTAGGTTTGGAACTCCCAGCCCAGACCATAAAATCTTCTTTCTTAGCAACTAATTATTTTGCCATTCAAGTCTCTTACATCAAACTCAAGAAAGACGGAGGAATTTTTCTCTGCACTTTGATCTTAATGCATCATTGATCTGACCATAGGATGTTACCACAGTTTTTCTTTCTGTGGTGAGTCCTGAGGGCAGTTTATTTCGATAAAGACAATACCTTGTATATTTCAAGCACCTGTATATAAAATAGAATGTCATGCATAAAAACCACTGTGTTGCCTGATGTGTAGCTACTCAAAGATTGTACAGCTACAGATACTATCATCCTTGTGACAGTTTATTGATCTGGTGTGCAGCTCTCTTCTTTAAACATTACACTTTTGTTTGTGGCTATAGCTAATGATTACAGAACTTGCACTCTGATACATTGTCTCTTTCAAAGAGTACGCTTTTAGACTGGCTTCATTATTTTTGTTTGTTTAGCCATGCCACATTTCAGCTTAGACTTCAGAAATTTTTATTTTCTGTCCATCTTGGTAGTAATTGTCTCCCTCATTTCAGCTCAGTATCTGGCCTATGTTTATATATGTTCCTATTTTTTCCTTTTAAAAATTGGGATGTAATTGGCATAAAACTTTATGTAAATTTAAGGTGTACAATGTGTTGATTTGATACATTTGTATATTGCAATATGATTACCACCATAGCATTAGCTAACACCTCTATCACATCACATAATGATCACTTTTTTTTGTAGTGAGAACAGTTAAGATTTAGTCTCTTAGCTACTTTGCAGTTTATAATACAGGATCGTTGACTATAATCACTATGCTGTACTTTAGATCTCAAGAACTTATTTACTAGTTGTATGTTTCATTCAGAATAAAAAAAATGTACATAATCTTTGAATGCTGATAACTGACGAATTTTCAGAACTGTATTGCTGATAAACTTCACTTCCCATTTAATTGTAAGAAGTTGTCAAGACCCCACATTTGATGCTCACAGTAGGGCCAGAACTTAGTAGACGTATACTATTACCAGTTGTCAGTTTAGTTCATATTTGAATTCCTTCTGACACCACTACATGTTGCCTAGTCTGAATAGAAGCTAGAGAGGCACATGAAGTTCATCTTTAAGTTGTTCAGGGGACTCTTGAAAGAACCTTTGTGCTCTGTGCAATCAAAAGAACTGGTCAGTGTTTGGACTGTTCACTGAACAATACTTAGTTGAGAATTCACTATCATTTTTCCTGTTCCCTTCTAAAATAAGAAAGAGCAGCATATTTAGTCTTTAATTTTGATTTCTGTGGCTACAACTTTTTTTTTCTTTTCAAAAGCATGATCTTAGCTTTTATGCTCCATTCAAAATGTAAATGTTAAAAATTAGGATTCATCTGTGATGTTGTACATTCTATGGATTTAACAAATGTATAATGAACATCAATCCGCCATTTTATTATTGTACAGAATACTTTTACTAAAACTCTTTCTGTGTTCTCTATTCATCCCTTTCTCCCCCACAACCCCTGGTAATTGCTAATCTTTTAGTAGTCTCTATAGCTTTTCCTTTTCCAGAACATCATATAGTTGGAATCATATAGTATACAGCCTTTTCAGATTAGCTTCTTTCACTTAGTAATTTGCATTTAAGTTTTCTCCATGTCTTTTCATGACTTGAGATCCTTTTTAGCACTGATTAATATTCCATTTTCTGGATGTTCCATAGTTAATTTATCCACTCACCTACTGAAGGACATCTTTTGTTGCTTTCATGTTTTCACAATGTTGAATAAAACTGCTATCAACATCCATATTCAGGTTTTTGTGTGGATATGTTTTCAGTTCATTTGGTTAAATATCAAGGAGTGCAATTGCTGGGCCATAAGTTAAGAGTATGTTTAGTTTTCCAGAAACTACCAGCTGTCTTTCAGAAAGATTTACTATTGTACATTCCCACCGGCAACGAATGACAGTTCCTATTGCTCCACATCCTCTCCAGCCTTTGGTGTTGTCGGTGTTCCTATTTTGGCCGTTCTTTTTTACTGTTGTTTTAAGATATAATTGACAGTATAACATCATTATAATAGTTTCAGGTATACAATATAATAAATTGATATTTGTATGTATTGTGAAATGATCACCAAAGTAAGTCTAGTTAATATTTGTCATCATACATAGATACAAAATTAGGTTTTCTTATGATGAGAAGTTTTAACATCTATTCTCTTAACAAATTTAAAATATAAACTATAACATTATAAACTTTAGCCACCATGTTGTACATCCCAAGACTTATTTATTTTACAATTCCAAGTTTGTAATGACTTGTCTTGTCATTCTTTTGACATTGCCTTTTGCAGAACAAAAGTTTTTAATTTTCATGAAATCTGTTTAACAATTATTTTTTCATTGTGTTTTTGGTGTTGGATTGAAGAAGTCATTGCTATACTCAAGGTCATTTAGGTTTTTTTCTTTTTCTTTTTCCTTTTCCCTTTCTTTCTTTGTTTCTTTGTTTCTTTAGAGAGAGTGTGTGTGAGCCAAGGCAAGGAGGAGCAGATAGAGAGGGCGAGAGAACCTTAAGCAGGCTTCATCCCCAGTGTGGAGCCTGACATGGGACTTCATCTCCTGACCCAGAGCTCATGACCTGAGCCAAAATCAAGAGTTGAACACTTAACTGACTGAGCCACCCCAGACACCCCATCTAGGTTTTCCTTATGTTATCTCCTAGGAGTTTTATAGTTTTGCATTTTACACTTAGGTCAATAATCCATTATGAGTTATACTTTTAGGGTATAAGATCTATATCTATGTCTAGATTTATTTTTTTACGTACGGTTGTCCAAAGTTGTTCTAGCACCATTTGCTGAAAAGACCTTGCATATAGTGATGCCAAATTTTACACAAAAAGAAAAAGGCCATCTGAATAGGCCTGTATCTATTAATGAAATTGAATAAAAAATTAATAACTTTTCAAAACCGAAAGTGCTAAGCCCAGTTGAGTTCACTAGTGAATTAACATTACCCTAATAACCAAAACTAAACAAATATATTATAGAAAAGAAAACTGCAGACCAATATCTCTCATGAATATAGGTATAAAACCCTCAGCAAAATATTAACAAATCAAATCCAACATTGTATAAAAAGAATCATACACCATAACCAAGTGGGATTCATTTAAGATATACAGGGCTGGTTCAACATTCAAAAATCAATATTTGTAATCCATTGCTTTAACATACTAAAAAAGAAAAATTACATGATAATATCAATAGATACAGAAAAGCATTTGACAAAATCTACCACTCATTCATGATTAAAAACTCTAAGCAAACTTGGAATAGAGGGGGACTTCCTCTACTTGATTTTTAAAAATCTACAAAAAACATGGAATATTTCTCCATTTATTTTGTTCTTCTTTGATATTTCCCATCAGAATTTTGTAGTTTTCCTCATATAGATTTTGTACATATTTCATTAGAGTTATATCTAAGTATTTAATTTTTTATGATACCAGTGGAAATGCATTTTGTTTTTAATTTCAAATTAAATATGTTCCTAACTGGTTTCTAGGTCTGTGATCTCAGTCAAAATCCCAAAAGAAGAATGGAATGTTTAATTTGCTACTATAGAATGAAGTAGTTTATACATGTCCATTATATCCAGTAAATGATAAAGATGTTGAGTTCAACTCTGTCCTTACTGTTTTCTGCTGCTGGATCTGTTTCTTCTTGAAGTATCAGTTTTTGCCTCATGTATTTTGACATTCTGTTGTCAGGTACATACACATTAAGGATTGTTATATTTCCTTGGAGTATTGACCCTTTTATCATTACGTGATGCCTGTCTTTGTCCCTGATAACTTTCTTCCTCTGAAATCTGCTCTGTCTGAAAATAATATAGCTATTCCTGCTTAATTTTGATTAGTGTTAGCATGATATATTTTTCTCCATCCCTTTACTTTTAATCTCTATGTGTGTTTGTATGCAAAGGGAATTTCTTTTAGACAACATATAGTTGGATCTTATTTTTTCATCAACTCTGACAGTCTTTATCTTTTAAATAGTATATTTAGACCACTGACTTTTAAGGTGATTATTATGTCGTTGGATTATTATCTATCATATTTGCCACATTTTCTATTTTATTTTTGTCTTCCATAAGTTCTCTGCCCTTTGTGTGGTTTAAATTAGATATTATATTCCTTTGTTAGATTATCAATTATACTTTTTGAAAATTTTTTTTTTAGAATTTATCTTAGGGTTTGCTACATGCATTTACAACTAATCTAAGTGTACATTCAAGTAACACTGTATTTTTCATAGGTAATGTAAGTACCTTATAACAGCAAAATATTCCTAGTTCCTCCTTCCTATCCCTTATATCATTACTGTCATTCATTTCACTTATACATAGGTATACATCTACTCTTATGTATGGATGTATCTCAGGTATGCAAGGCTGGTTCAACATTCAAAAATTAATTAATATAATCCATCACATTTCACCCCCCCACACACATAATCAAATACCTTGTTGCTATTATTATTTTGAATAAATGTATTTGTTACCTCAATTAAGAATAAAAGAAGTTTCCATTCTATCTTCACTTACTCATTCTCTAATGCTTTTCCTTTCTTTATGTAGATCTTAGATTCTGACATATCATTTTTCTCCTCTCTGAGGAACTTATTTTAATAATTCTTGAAATCCAGGTCTACTGGCAACACATTCGCTCATATTTTTTTTTCTTTTTGGCTAAGAAAATCTTTCTTCTTTACTTTTGAAGGATAATTTTGCAGGTATAGAATTCTAGGTCAGTGGTTTTATTTTTTTCATTCCAATCTTCATGCTTGCTTGGTTTCTGAAGAGAAGTCAATGTAATTCTTCACTCTTCTATGTAAGTAAGTTGTTTCCTCCATTTGCATTTTTCAAATTTTTTTTTCTTTATCTTTGATTTGTATAGTTTGAATATTATAGACTTAGGTCTAGTGTTTTTGTTTTTGTATTTTTTCTGCTTGATGTTTTCTGAGCTTCCTGGATCTGTGGTTTGGTGCCTGACATTATTTTGGGGAATTCTAAGTCATTATTGCTTAAAATATTAATTGTGTTTCTTTCTATCTTTATCATTTTTCAGGTATTCCCCTTAAACATATCTTTCAGCTTTTGTTCTCCCATAGCTCTTAGATATTCTGGTCTATTCCCCTCTCCCCCCAGTCTTTTTATTCTTTTCTTTTCAATTTTGGAAGTTTTTATTGTCACATCTTCAAGCTCAGGAATTCTTTCTTTAGATGTTTTTAGTCTATAAATGAACCAACCCATCAAAAACATTCTTCATGTCTGTTAGTGTTTTGGATCTCTAGAACTTCTTTTAGATTCTTTCTTAGCATTTCTATTTGCTTACATTATCTGTAATTGCATATTGTCTACTATTACCATTAAAGCCTTTAGTATATTAATCACAGTTTTGAAATATACTTCGTCTGACAATTTCAATGTTCCTTCCATATCTGAGTCTGATTCTGATTCTTGTTCAGTCTCTTGAAACTGTATATTTATTCCTTTTAGTATGCCTTGTGATTTTTTTTGTTTGTTTCTTGTGTCTTTTTGTTTTGTTTTGTTTTTGGTTGAATGGCAGACATGATGTATTGGAGCAAAGAAACTGTGGTAAATAGGCCCTTAGTGATTTAGTGGTGAGGCATAGGGGGATGAAAAGCATTTCTTAGTCCTTTGAGCAGGCCTCAGTCTTTGGTGACCATGTTCCCCTGGACTGTGAACTTCACCAGTGTTTCTTCTCAGTACCACTCCACCTCTTTAGGTGGGATACTTTGGCTGGAGTTGGCTATTTTCCTTCTTCTACATGACTAGTGGAAATTGGAGTTAGGTATTTCACTTCCCCAGGTAGGTTAGGTTTCAGTAAAATCCTACCATGTTAGGCTCTGGTCAAATAGTTTCTTCTGAGGACTGGTTTTGTTAAGAAGAAGAGAATGCTCTGGTACATTTCAAAATGTTGATTTTCAAAAAATCTTTTCTTCTCCCCCTGCAAAAGGGATTATTTTCTCACTGTGAGGAGCTGATAGAGCACCTTGAGGTAAAACTCACAAAAGTGTGGGTGTCCCCTATTACTGGGTCTCCCTGGAGTTTTTAACTTTCTTGCCCATCATGAGCTTCCAGCAGTTTGTCGATTATAGTTCAAGTTTTCCTATATGGGTACTGGTTCCCATGGAAGTTTCTGTTCATGGGTTTTTGTCCCAGTAATATGATTCTCTGTATCTACCTGTTTTTCTCTCCAATACTTGGAACAATGATTTGCTCTGTGACCTAATTTTTCTGATGGATCTCCAAAGAGTTGTTGGTTTTTCAGTTTTTTCATCCTTTTAATTGTCTTTAGAATAGTGGCAACTTCTAAGCTCCTTAAATGCCAGGCTGGACACCAGAAGTTGGCCACATATACATTTGTTTGTCTTTATTATCTTATTTATCTACTTAGCATCACCAGGATAATGTTGACTAGAAGGGTAATAGTAGATATTTTTGTTTTATTTTTGAGCTTAGAAGAAAGGATTCAGTATTTCACCATTACTAATGATATTTGCTGTGTATGTAGGATCAAGATAAGGAAGTGCTCATTTATTCCTGATTGCCAAAGTTCTTTGTTTATTTTTAAATCTTGGATGGGTACTGAATGTTACAATGTGTTTTCTCTGCATCTACTGTAATGATCATATAATTTTTTCACTTTTATTATAAGGTACATTATATTGATGTTTGAATCTTTAAGCAACTTTGCATTCCTGGAATAATTTCCACTTGCCCTTTTTCTATATATTGTTGGATTACATTTGCTAATATTATTGAGGATTTTTGAATCTATGCTTATGAGGGACAGTGGTCTGTAGATTTCTCTTGTAATGTACTTGCCAAGGTTTTTCTGGCCTCATAAAATGAAGTGTTTCCTCTTATTTTATTATCTGAAGAGTTTGAATAATATTGATAATATTTCTTCCTTGAATGTTTGGAAAAATTCACCAGTGTGGCAGTCAGGCTCTGGAATCACCTCTGTGGGAGGGCTTTTAATTATAAGCTCAATATCTTTAGCAAACATAAAACTGTTTTTTCATTTTATATTTTAATAAGTGTATTTTTCAGGAAATGTTTCTGTTTTATCCAAATTTTCTAATTTATTAGAATAAAGTTCAGTCTATCTTACTATCAATATCTATAGGAATATATAGTTATATCTCTTTTTTCATTACTAATTCTAATATTATGTTTTCTCTATTAGTTGATCAATCTTGATGAAGGTATATTAATTTCATTAATCTTTTCAAAGAACTGTCTTAGTTTTATTGATTTTTTTTCTATTGGACTACAATTTTCTAGATCATTGACTTATGCTCTGAGATTATATTCATCATCATCCCTTTTTGGGGGTTTATTTGGTATATTTTTTGTAGATTAAGATGGAGCTTGGGTAATTAGTTTTCAATTTTTCTGCTTTTGTAATATTTGCATTTAAAGTTTTAGTAACTGGATTATCTGACAATTTTTGATATGTCAGATTTTTATTATAATTTGGTTCAAAATATTATCTAATTTTTGTTGTGATTTAAATTCTGTATCTTAGATTGTTTAAGTGTGTTGCTTAAATCCTGATTTAGGGATTTTATAGTTATCTTCCTATTACCTATTTCTATTTGATTCTTTTGTGGTCAAAAACCATGCTTTCCATGATTTCAATTCTTTGAAATTTGCATAGACTTGCTTTATCATTCAACATGTGGTCTATTTAAATAATTTTCCTTGGGCACTTGAATAGATGTATTATATGAATTATTGAGTATAGTGTTTGATATATGACAATTAATGTAAGTTAATGTTCACATAGGGACTTAATCTTCTAAGATGAACAAGAGGTTTTGATCAACTATATATAACAACTGTTTTTAAGAAATTAGAAAACAAGATGTACAAGACTATAATCTATGAGGGAAGTAAAACAAACTGAGCCATAAGATTATCCTGGCTTTCTATCTAGTGGCATTTACCAGACCATGATGCAGGGAGAGCCAACCCAAGTACTGTAGAGAAGGCTCACTGAACTGAGCAGTCATCAGAATTTTGGGAAATTATAGTAGCTATAATTTTCAGGTGGAAGTCTGAGAGTGAAAGGAGCTATACAGAGAAAACTTCAAAAATCTCTGGTGTCCCTTTGAGTTTTTGGCTGAACACTTAGTGTACCTAAATAGAGTTTGAATATAAGAGGCTGGGCAAAAGACAACTACCTGGAAAAGAAAAACTACTAAACTGCAAAACTATCAGGGTTCACATATTATTGGGAGACATTATTTAAGTTCTAACTTGCTACTGTGGAGTGTCCTCATTAAACACTCAGGGCATTCAGTGGAGACCCAGAAAAGCCATACCTTTGGAATGAGAATAAGTTATCCCTAGAGTAAAAGGTACTCTAGGAACACCTACATGGTTCAGTCAGAAGAGCATATGACTCTTGATCTCAGGGTCATGAATTTGAGCCCCAGGCTGAGTGTAGAGATTATTTTACTAAATGAATGAATGAATGAATGAATAAATAAATAAATAAATCCATTATTAAAAAGCTTAAAAAGAAGCCTCAAACTAATTAAGATGATCCATGAGAAAATGGATACCCATCTAAAGAAAATTCAAACCATTGAAAGGAAAAGAACAAATTCTAAATACTCAGAAACATAATATACATATTATCCAGTATACAGTAAAAATACTAGACATATGAAAAAGCAAGAAAACAAACCTATAAGCATGAGAAAAATTGGTCAATAGAAAGAGACCCAGAAATTACAGAGATGATAGGATTAGCAATGACAATGACTTTAGCATAGCTATTGTAACCTGAAACCATTAGTCTCCTAGAAGAAAACATAGGCAGTAATCTCTTTGACACTGGCCATAGAAACATTTTTCTAGATGTGTCTCCTCAGGCAAGGGAAACAAAAGCAAAATTAAACTATTGGTACTATACCCAAAGGAAAAACTTTTGTGCAGAAAAGAAAACTATCAACAAAAAGGCAACCTACTCAGTGGAAGATGATGTTTGCATATGATATATCCAATAAGGAGCTAATATCCAAAATATATAAAGAACTTATACCTCTTAACACCAAAAAAAAAAAAAAAAAAATCCAATTAAAAATGGAAGAGGACCTAACTAGACACTTTCTTGAAGAAGACATACAAATGGTCAACAGACACATGAAGAGATGCTCAACATCACTAATCATTAGGGAAATGCAAATCAAAACTACAGTGAGATATCATCTTGCACTTGTCAGAGTGGCTAAAGTCAAAACCAAGAAATAACAAGTATTCATGAGGATGTGATGAGAAAGAAACTCTCTCATGCATTGTCAGGAGAAATGCAAATTGGTGCAGCCACTGTGGGAAACAGCATGGAGGTTTCCCTCAAAAAATTAAAATAGAATTACCATGTGATCCAGTAATTCCTCTACTGTGTATTTACCCAAAGTAAAGGAAAACACTAATTCAAAAAGATATATGCACCCCTGTGTTTATTGCAGTATTATTTATCATAGCAAAGACATGGAAGCAGCCCAAACATTCGTCTGTAGATGAATGGATGAAGAAGAAATCTTATACACATGTAATACACACACGCACACACACACACATACACACTAGAACATTACTTAGCAATAAAAATGAATGAGAAACTGCCATTTGCAACAACATGGATGGACCTAGAGGGCATAATGTTAAGTGAAATAAGTCAGTCAGAAAATACAAATACCCTATGATTTCACTCATGTGGAATTTAGGAAACAAAACAAATGAACAAAGAAAGAAAGACAAAAAGTGGATGTGGAATATAGAGAAAAACTGCTGGTTGGGAGACAGAAGGTGGGTAGGGGAAGGGATAAAGGGGATTAAGAATACATTTATCTTGATGAACACTGAAAAATATATGGAATTGTTAAATCGTTATACATCTGAAAATGATGCTGTATGTTAATTATACTTTGATAAAAAATTAAATAGCTATTATGAATATATTCAAGGATTTAAAGGAAAATATGAACATAATAATGAGAAATGGAAACAATAAAAAAGAGCGTATAGAAATTCAGGAAGTCAAAAATATAGGGTCTGAGATTTAAAAATAAATACCTCATAAATGTAAATGCAAACAATTAACTGTAGATGAAAAGGTAAGTGAAACTAAAGACAGGGCGATCAAAACCATCCAAACAGACACACAGGGAGAAAAAACTGAACAAAGACTCATAGCTTATGAGAAATAATGATGTACCATATGTGCAATTAGAGTACTTAAAGGTGATAGACACCCCCAAAAAAGTGTGTGTGTGTGTGTATTTGAAGAAATAATGGCTGAAAAAATTCCAAATTTGTCAAAAAATATAAAAGTTCAGATTTGAGGACAAAGAGAAAGAAAAATGTATATCAAAGCACACCAAAATCAAATTGCTGAAAGCTAAGAAAAGAGAATCTTAAAAGTCACCATAGACACATTGGTTATAGCAGTACCAAGAGATTATCCCTGACTTCACATCAGAAAAAATACAAGTTAGAAATATTTCAATTACATCTTTAGGAGTCCTAAAGGAAGAAAAAAACATTTTTAACCTAGAATTCATTATTTAACAAAATATTATTTAACAAAAATATTATTTAACATTAACATTAACATAAACATTATTTAACAAAAATATTCTTAAAAATTTTAGATGAAATAAAGATATTTCAGACAAACAAAAGTTCAGGAAATTCATTGCCAGTAGATTTTCACCACAGAAAAATTTAAAGCGATTTTGTCAGCCTGAAGGAAAATGGAAATTCAGATTTTAAAAGAAAAGAGGAGTAGTAGAAATGGTATATCTGAAGGCAAAGATAAAAGAAATTTGTAATTCTAGTAATTAATTTAGGTATAATTGACCTTATAGCAAAAACAATAACAATGTGTTATGGAGTTTATAACAAAATAATGTATATCACAACAATAACACAAAAGATGGGGAGTAGTTTTAAGTTTCTTACATTATATTTGAAGTAGCATATAATTTGTTCATAGATTGTTGCAAGTAAGGATATATATTGAAATTTTTTTGCATACCTCCACACCCAATCTGGGGCTTGAACTTACAACCCCAAGATCAAGAGTTACCTGCTCTACTGACTAAGCCAGCCAGGGCCCCATATATTGAAAATCTTTGATTAGCTATTAAATAATGAAACAAAGGTATAGGTAATAAGTCAATAGAGAAGATAAATGAAATTCTAAAAAAATAATTTAATTATCAGTCAGGGAAAGAGGACAAAAGAAAAAATATAGGTAAAAATATAGAAAACAAAGCAAGATGATAGACTTAACCTTTATTAATAATTACATTAAATGTAAATAGACTGTAGTAATTTTATAAGGTAGAGATTGTCAGATCATATCTAAAATGATTTAACTAATACACTGGCTATGAGAAATACAGTAAATATAAAGATGTAGATAGGTTAAAAGTAGAAGGGTGAGCAAAAATACACTATACAAACACTGGTGATAATAAAACTGAAGTGGCTATAATAATATAAAGGTAGACTTCAGAAAAAGAAATACTCGGGAGATAAAGAATAATATTTATTCTTTATATATATTCATGTATATAAATATATATTTATAATGCTTAAAAAGTCAATTCATCAAGGAGTTATAAAATTCCTAAATATGAAGAGGTTCAAAATACATGGAGCAAAAGTTGACAGAACTGAAAAGAAAAATAAAGAGATGTACAATGCAATTGTTGGAGATTTCAGTAATCATCTTTTATAATTTGAAGGGAAAAACAAATAAGCAAAAATCCAAAGACCGAACAACCCTATCAATCAATTTAGGCTAATTGACATTGATAGAGCATTATACTAAAAATACTGCAGAATAATTACTCTTTTCAAATGAATATGGAACATCTCACAAGATAAAATATATGTTGGTCCATAAACCACGTCACGATAAATATAAAAAGATTGAAATTATGTAAAGTATATTCTCTGACCACAGTGGGAGTAAAGTGAAAATAGATAACAAAAGGAAATTTTAGAAATTCCTGAATATTTCGCAATTAAACCACATACGTCTAAATAAGCCATATACCAAAGAAGAAAGAACAAGGAAAATTATAAAATATATTAAACTGAATGAAATGAAAGCAAAGCCTACCAAAATATGTGGGATGAAGCTAAAACAGAACTTTAAGGAAAATTTCATAATTTTGAAGATATTATTTTTTTTAAGATTATTTATTTTATAGAGAGAGAGAGACAGGGAGGCAGGGAGGATGGGCAGGGACAGGGAGAAAGAGAATCTCAAGCAGACTGTCCACTGAGTACAGAGCCCAACCCTATGGGGCTTTATCCCAGGACCCTGAAATCATGACCTGAGATGAAATCAATAGTCAGATATTCAACTGACTAAGCCACCTAGGTGCCCCTAAGTATATTAAAGATGATACAGGATTAAAATTGATTCAAGATAGATATAGTAAAAATCCAAGATCTTTTTTGGACAGGCAATCTGATTCTAAAATTTATATGGAAATGCAAGAACTTAAGAGAGCCGGAAAAAAAAAAAAAGTCAAATAGAAGAACAAATTTGGAGGACTTATTCTATGTCATTTCAAGACTTACCATAAAGCTATAATAATCAAAACAGTTTGGTATGGTATAAGGTTAATTAACTGATCAATAAAACAGAACAAAGAATCTAGAATCTAGAAATCGACCTACACACACAGAATAAGTCAAAGTGGATTATAGATCTAAATATAAAGCTAAAACATAAAGCTTTAGAAGAAAACACAGAAAAATAACTTTGTGATCTCAGTGGAGGTAAAGATTCTTTAGATGGTACCAAGAAAACACTGCTCAGAAAGAAAAACTTGGTAATTGGGTAACATCAAAGTAAATGACTATCGCTCTTCAAAATACACCTTGTGAAAATAAAAATGCATACTGCAGACCAGGTAAAAATATTTATAATACATATAACTGACAAAATATTTAAATAGATAATTCTTAACTATGTGTATGTAATATGTAATATAAATATGTGTATATATAACATATAAATGTATAGTTTATAAAATATGTTTAAATATATAAATTACTCTTAAAACTCATTAAGGCAAAACCAGAATGACTACCATTAACATACTAAGAAGTGTTAATGAGAAAATGAAGCAACTAGAAATCTCATACTTTGTTGGTAGAAGTATAAAATGATGCAACCACTTTGAAAAACTTTTTGACAGTTTCTTATAAAGTCAGTCACAGGGGCACTTGGGTGGCCCCGTTGGTTAAGCCTCTGACTCTTGCTTTTGGTTCAGGTCATGATCTCCTGGTTGGAGATCTAGCCCCCCAATGGGCCCAGTGCTCAGTGCAAAGTCTGCTTGAGATCCTTTCCTCTTCCCTCTCCTTCAGCAGCTGCTTCTCCCCCTGCCTGCTCACTCTCTCTCTCTCTCTAAATTAAATACATAAATAAAATCTTAAAAAAATATAAATTCAGGCACAGAACAGCCCTACTTTTAGAAGAAATTCCATTTTTAGAAGGGAAAAATAGACATTAATAAAAAGATTATGAATGAGTTTTTCTATTAGCCTTATTTCTAATAGCTCAAAAGTGGGAAAAACCTGCATGTCCATAAACAGATAAATAGATAAACAAGTTTTCTGTGTATACAGTGGAAATCTACCCATTACAAAAAGGACCAAATTGCTAACCCATGTTGCAACATGATTGAATTTCAAAAGTCTTAATTTGTATTCAAAAAAGTTCCTACTGTATACTTTCATAGTCTTTTATGAAATTCAAGACTAGGCAAAACTATTCGGTAGTAATAGAAATCAGTTCAGTGGTTGCCCAGGGCTAGGATTATGGATCATTGAAAGAGAGCACAAGATAACTGTTATCTTCTTTGGGGTGACAGATACATGAATGTATAATTAGGCAAAATTCATAGAATTTACATTTAAAATGAGTGCCTTTATTACATGTATATATTAAATTATACATCAGTATGATTAATTTTAAAAAGCAAAGTAGTTCTGTAGTTGCTTGACATACACAAAAAAGTAATCATTTTTTAGTATATTAGGAAATTTATTTTTGTACTTACTATATACAGAGCTCTGGATTAAATATTATGGAAGAATACAAAGTAGTATTAGAAACATTTCTTGACCATCAAGGAGCTTAATATTTAGTTAGAGTAATGCAGTAGGAACTTGATTGTATACTTAATCATATGGTGGTAAAATTAAGTAACAGCAGTGATAGATGTAGAAAAGAGTTGTGAAGTTCAGAGGTAATGAGTTGATCCATGAAGAGAATATAAAAAGCACAGTGCCTGACAGATAATATATGCTCAACAAGTTTATTTTGTTTTTTGGAGGATGTGAATTTCCAAGGTATAATTGAGGAGGTGGTATTTAATAATGTAGACCCTACAAAATAGGAAGGGTTTTAGAAAGCATCAAGATCTGGGGAGACATTCAGATCAGAAGGATGTCATGTGCAAAGGTAAAGTGAAAAACCGCACGTTTTGTACAAAAGACTGATACATATTTAGTGCCCTCATTTGAACAGAATGAAAAGCTTCATGTAGGAAGAATAATAGGAGGTGAATCACTAGGCCTAGATTATGGAGGTCCTTAAAATCAATTTAAGAAGTATAACCTTATATTAAATTTATATTTATGAATTATCTATGTAGAAATAAAACAGACAAGAAAGGCTATTTCATCAGAAAAAAAAACTTATTTTGTAATTTCATTATATAACACTAAATAAAAAGTCAGTTAACCAGAACAATGAAGTTGTTTTGATGAACACAAAACTGAAATTGGGGCTTGCTGATTTTATTTTATTTTTAAAGATTTTATTTATTTATTTGACAGACAGAGATCACAAGTAGGCAGAGAGGCAGGCGGAGGGTGGGGGACGCAGGCTCCCCGCCGAGCAGAGAGCCCAATGCAGGGCTCAATCCCAGGACCCTGAGATCATGACCTGAGCCAGAGGAAGAGGTTTAACCCACTGAGCTACCCAGGCACCCCAAGGGGCTTGCTGATTTTAAATGGGAGTTTTTTGTTTGTTAGTTTGGTTTTGGGTTTTGTTTTTTGTTTTTAATGAGCACCAGCTTCCACTTTATTTCTGCTATATTTTCTTTTGGTTGCATCATGTTTAGAAAATCCTAATTTAGATAGCTAAATTGTAAATAACAATCCTACAACAGTTTAATTAATTAATTAATTAATTTAGAGAGGTGGAGGAAGGTTAGAGGGGGAGAGAGAAAATCCTTGAGCAGACTGCCTGCTGAGCACAGAGGCTGACAAAGGGCTCGATCTCACAACCCTGAGATCATGACCTGTGCCAAAATCAAAGTTAGATGCTTAAGCTACTGAGTCACCCTAGTACCCCTACAATAGATTACTTTAGAGTTGCTACATATCTTTCAATAAAGCAGAGGTTTATTTCAAGATTTGCATAATAAATGTTTTAACCTGGTAGTAAAAGTTAACATGTTGGTGTTGGTAGTTTCCAGTGTGTTACCATTTGGAATATAAAAGATTTGAGTAGGTATGGCAACTTTTATTATGGTTTTAATATTGTTTAGATTTATTTTTTTAAGCTGCAAAGGGCAGAAACCCAACTCATACTAGCTTAAGCCTCCTGGGTCTGCAACTGGTATGACTGTGGGTTTTGGGACTTTGGCTCCATAACCAGGGCTGGGGTGCCTGGGTGGCTCAGTTGATGAAGCATCCAAATCTTTTTTAAGATTTTATTTATTTATTTATTTATTTATTTATTTATTTATTTGACAGACAGAGATCACAAGTAGGCAGAGAGGCAGGCACAGAGAGAGGAGGAAGCAGACTCCCCACTGAGCAGAGAGCCTGATGTGGGGCTTGATCCCAGGACCCTGGGATCATGACCTGAGCTGAAGGCAGAGGCTTTAACCTACTGAGCCACCCAGGTGCCCTGAAGCATCCAAATCTTGATATCAGCTCAAGTCATGATTTCCTGGTGGTGAAATCGAGCCCCACATCAGGCTCTGTGCTCAGCAGAGGAGTATGCTTGAGATTCTCTCTCTCTCTCCCCTCAGCCCCTACCACCTCAAATAAATAAATAAATCTTTAAAAAAATTTGTTTGGCTTTTGCTTTTTTAGATGTAAGTATGCTAACATACTTAGCCTATGTAGATGTAAAGATTTTAGCATACGTAGCATATATATATGTAAAGATGTAAAGATTTTGTTTATCTTCTCTTCTCTCCTGTCTGTTTTTCTTCATATTTTTGGCTTCATTCACTCTTATTTCATACAGGCTCTTTCCATGTGCCAGAGAAGATGGGCATGACAAGTCAGGTCCACATGCTTATAGTTTGCAACCTGAGTTTAAGAGAGCCTTTCCACGTAGTTCCAGTGGAGAATTCTGATTGAATCAAATTACTGTCTGTGTGGCTAGCAGGAGCGGTAGGAAGCAGGCAGTAGAGCTGTGTGATTGGTAACTCCATCAGGACGATAGTGGTATTCAGAAATATTTCCCCAAAGAAACCGAAAGAAGGAATATAGGACACCAAAGTTATTGTTTTCACAGTCTAAAATAGTTTCTAAAAAGCAGTTAAGTAAGTATTGAAAAATGTAAAAATGAAGCATTTATAGAACCCAAGAACAGTGTCCTATGTTCTATGGTTTGATTACCTTAGCTTTTGGCAATGGAGCCGCATAATATAGGGGAGGTCATGAGAGGAGGTCATGATGAGTAATAATTTTGTGAAGATGGACAGCCGTCGTTTCTTTTTTTTTTTTTAAGTATTTATTTGTTTATTTGACAGAGATCACAAGTAGGCAGAGAGGCAGGTAGAGAGAGAGAGAGGAGGAAGCAGGCTCTCTGCCGAGCAGAGAACCCAACACGGGACTCGATCCCAGGACCCTGAGACCATGACCTGAGCCGAAGGCAGAGGCTTTAACCCACTGAGCCACTCAGGTGCCCCAGGACAGCCGTGGTTTCTAATAGAACATTTTTGCTTGTTAAAATTGTGGTAAATTTGAAGGTGTCATGGGCAATGAGCTACCGTGAAAAACCAAGGTCTCTGGCTGCACATTTACTTCTATATGAAGATAAAACCTAATTTGGAAGGGATTTCTTTTTAAGTTCAATAGTATTTTTAAGCAGCCTCTTAACTATTCCTTAGTGGATGATATTCAGAAAAGGAAAGCTCTTAGTTCAAACCAAGATAAGGTATTAAGGAAAAGGAAATATGAAGGAAGAGGAAGACCAGAATAACGGAGTTTGCATTGAGAACTGGCTATTGACTTTTCACGGCGGTACCTGGACTTTGTAGTGCCCCTCTCTGAGGAACTAGAGTGCTTCACTCTGTTTCAGAAACAATAATAGATGTAATTATTCACTTTCTACAATTGCTGCTGTGGTATAGAGACTATAATATTGATGTTCAAATATGATTTAAATAGTCCTTTCAGTAAAACTAGCACAGAACTGGAGTCCAGGCTCTGTCACCAAATGCTTGACCTTGGGTAAGGCAATGACTTATCTTGACTCTCTTCTCTTGTTTCTGAAATGAAGGTGTTGGTCTTAATGACCATTGAAGTCTCTTTCAGTGACAGCAGTAGGCTCTGAGCCTCTGAATAGCCTGCTGGATGTTCCCGTCTATCTCTCTATTGGTATTGGTTGTAGTTATACTTTGATGGACATGGGAGAGAAAGTTGCCTTTGAGTGATCCCTCTGATACTGTTCGAGGTGCTAAGCAGCCTTGGAAAGCAGATGAAAGATATACCTCTTTCCTGCTTAGGACAACGTGATTTCCATGAATGTCTGTTAAGTGCCAATTTTAAGGGATTCCCATAAAAAATTATCAAAGACTTTGGTAGACAAAAATGGTGCAAAGAAAGAATATTGCACCTAATGCAATGATGTCTGCATGTGTATTTCTGCCAGGTTTCAAGTGTGGCTCTTTTTCTCCCTTATGAATATGCCAAAATCTTGCATCTAACAGTTCTAATGACATTTCCAAAGCTCCCATTGACACATACATACATACGCACTCACAGTATATTATCTAGTAAAGTGGTTGTGGAATTAACATTTTTTCCTGGAAGGAAAAATATCTGATTTAATGACCAAATCATTTTAAGGCAGCACAACAGAATTTCACAGGAACTAAATCTATTTCTTCACACCGATCATGCATGTTTTACTCAAGCATTGAGTCATTAGCATGTTTATAATGGTTCTAATTTAGCACAACATTTTCTGAATTTTATCCTTGAGTCATTTACAAATTGTTCATATTGAATAAACAAAGGAAACAGATTGCATTTTATACTTAGTAATTTATCTGAAAGAAGAGGGGAGGGTTAATTGTTTTAAAGTTTTGGTCTGTTTGGGGAAGTGAGCCTGCTTTTTCATTGCTAGGCATAAATGCCATTTCTCATATTTTCAGGGATGGGGGGTGCTATGGAGGAGTAAAATGAAAAATTAGGACCAGGACAAGATTGGCCACTCCCAGAGGGGAGTGTGGAGCAAAAGGGGAGCTGGCACGAGATTATCCAAAACAGTTGGTGCATTCCTTAATGATCAAGTGCTTGAGAAGTCCAGCTCTTCCTGGCAGAGCATCTGTGTTGATGTTTATATCACTGCCCTGCTGTATGGGAAAGGCATGCTTTCTCTTGCTGCTTGGCTAAAAATAGGATGGAATATAGCATTGTATGAGATATTTTAAGATAGCAAAAACATTTAAGAGGTTAAAGGTTTGGCTTTTGGATCAAAAAAGATCAGTGATATAACTCGTGTTTCTTGCAGACTGAATTTTATCTAGAGTTTGTCAGTGATTCGAACTCTGTGAAGGCAAGTTATTCTAGGTTCATTTGGTGCAGTCTGAAAAACCCATTCTGCTCTCTTTTCTGTCAGCTTCCCAGCATGAAGAGCAGGCCTGAAAACAGTCTCTATTTATACCCCCTTGTTCGTATTTGGAAAATCAGTTATTTCATTGGAGAGAGGGGGAGAGAGAGAAGGACAGCACGAGCATTCGTCAGGGAGTGTGCTTTGTACGTTATAGTGACTTCAAAATAAAACTGGCACATTTTGGTGTCTAATTATTTTTAGTGAGCTTGGAGGGTTTTAATTAAAATTTAAGAGTGCTCTTCAAGCTCTCCAAGCTCCAATTTTATCCCACTGTATTGTGGAGCACTTGTCACTGTGGAAAAATGTACAGTAACTGGCATGTGCATCTCTGTTTCCTAATGAAAAATGTGGGATGGATGATCAGCTGGAGGATAAATACATGTATATAGTCTGAACTAGTAGTAAACCAAGGCCAAAGGTACTTTTGATAATTTACCATTGTTCTTGAACACATAAAAAATTTATTGCATTTGAAATCTATGATTCTTATTGTAAAAATAAAAGGAATTGATTTAATATTCTCTTAAAAGATTTAAAGCAAGAAGAAATCTGCATACTGTGGCAGCAGTCGTTTTTTTCTCACTGAAATATTTTAAAGATATTTTTCATGTCATGTTTCTAATGTTTTAGAATTTATAACTTCATCACATTGAGGCAGAAGGAATAGTGTTTACTCACAGGTGAATTGTTTTAAAGTACCTGTGCCCTAAAATTTTTTCCCATTATTCTTTCCTCTTCCCCTGTGCTGTAGTTTTAGCAATCAATGATTTATTTATTTATTCTCTTTGGTACGTTTTAAATACTTTCACTTTGTGCAGAATAGGAGTTAATATTGCTGTGGCTTTGTTTAACTAAGAATAATTTAAAATTATTCCTAAAATACTCTCACACAGGTTAAGAAATAAATATTTCACATACTCTCACTTCAAATTTCTCTTGTATGATGAAATTAATTGTTAGCATGATAAAGCATTCTTGACTCACCTGGCCTGAAACCTTGATACTTAGGAAGCAGAAATGTTGCTTTGCAATCCATTATGCAGGGTATTTATTAAAAATTATTTCTGAATAGTATTTTTACTTTTTTCTTTAGAAGTTTCTCAAAAAACTTAAAATGCAAAGGAAAAGAGAAAAACAAAAAACTGTGACTGCGAATGAATTTTAACATGTCAAAGCCTTTTACATCCTTGATTAAAATATAAGCAAGAATTGAAGTACACCTCTTGATTTTTGAATTTTGTTTTAATCGCATTATTTACAAAAATTACCTAAGATAAATGTAATAAAATCCTGCATTTCACTGAATATGTATTAGTTTATGGACACTAATCCTTTCAAAGTAAGTTGGGCTAATTTTGGCATTTTCCCCTTTTATGCTGAAATATTATGGCTTACATTCTTTTTAATGTGTACATTTCATGGTGACATTTTAAAATTTTGTTTATTATTTATTTATTTATTTATTTATTTTTTTTCATGGTGACATTTTTTTAAATCTTGTAATGTTGTGGTTCTTTCTCCTAATTTCCAAAAAGTATGTAGTTTCTTTCCTATTTTTTAGCTGAAGGCAGTTCAGTCAAAATACTAAAATTTGAATAATCAAACTCAGATAGTAAAATATGCTATATATTATTTCATGTTTTGAGAACTGCAGAACTACTGTCTAAGTATATTGGCTGTTCTCAAGTCAATTGCCTAAAACGTATTTTTCTGTATGAAATAGTCCAAGAATATCTAAGTGATATTAGGTCCTTTTATTGCATCTGGAATCCTCCATGACTACTGAGTTAAAGCCAGTCTGTGTGGTCTTACTCTTCCCGTGTACATAATACAAACTGGACTTCTTGACTTATTCTCACCTCTTTGATTTTAGCCTTTGTGCGTGATCAGAATGGGGTTAAGTCTGATCTGATCAATTACCTCTGTAAAGCTAGTGTCCTGTTAAGGTAGTTGAAGGATGTGCCACATAGAGGATGAATCCTTTTAATTTAAACCCTTACCTGGATATTGGATTGAGTGGGAAATTTTAAAACATAAATTTTCATTTACAACTTTATCTATTATATATTTCCTCACTCCAAGTCAGAAACGCCTCAGGGGTAGCAGTAGTGTCCTTCACCTGTGTGGTATTTGTTAATACTCTGTATCTTCTGATCTTTCCCCCCCTCATCTTACTTGCTTTACATTACGGTATGGAGCATGCTAAAACTAATTGTGGCATGCCCTTTGAGGTTTGGCAGTCAGATAATTAGGTGAGACAGAGGGGAGTTTTTCAAGAGACTTCCTGAGTTTTGAATCTTCCTGGAATTTCTTAGAATTGAGGTTAAATTGATAAGGCTATATGCAGTGACTTCTTTTGTTCTGTAGTGAAAAGCAATCAGTGATTGTTATTAAATATTTTCATGAGTTATAAATATAAACATAGAAAGCCTGCTTAATTTTTTCCCCCTCAGTTTCTTCTACTGAAATGGGAACTCATATTAACAAGATTAACTCAGCATTATGTTGAGGATTAATTTTTTAATAGGAATGTGAAATGCTTTGATGTTATTAACCATTTTATTAATGAGTAGCTTTTATGTGAAGCTGTGTACACATGGTCTGATTTATGTTTGAAGTGTGTGTTCCTGTTGTCCATACAGTTCTATTTTTCTCCCATGAAGCTTCAGCATTCTTTTCCTGGAGCTCTGAAAGATTTCAGGTCTATTTATAGAAATGAGAGACATATTTTAGCCTGTTTTACATTTAGTGTGTATCTAATCCTAGTTTATGAACTTGCTCTGAATTTGTGATCATTACTAGTAAATTGGGCTTTTGTCTTTTACTATTATAATATATACTCTCAACTCAAATTTGAACCAAACAAATTATGCTTTAGCATTTATATCATTGATTATCAGTTTAGTGCAATGTTACAACATGTATGAAAGGGTTAAAAAAGAAAAAGCACTAACAGAACTGGGTAGGATAGGAACTTGAAGACATTTTGTTGATTATTCTTATCCATGATTTGATGTTCCATTGATCTCTCTCAGAAATTTAAACTGTTTTTGGGAAAAACTTATCTCTGTTAGGTATGGCTTTGAGGATTTACTTTTTAATTCCCAAATTTAGTATTTTCATTTTTATTACTTTAACATGAAAACAAAATGTGTATAAAACAAAGTACATACCTTATTTTTGAATTTGAAATAAAAGTAGCAAGAGAACATTTTGGAAATTAAATGCAAACTGGCATATGTATATGCACATAGTTCCTTTTGGAAGGTCACTCAGTGTCCAATTTTTAATCATGGTAGTAGAGCACTTGTTGAAGCCTAAAAAAATAAATAGGAACAAATAGAATAAAAGGAGGAGGGAAAGATAAAGGGAAGAGGGATGGGAATGCGCAGTGAGATTTCACTTAATAGAACCAAGCTGACTTCTATTTAGAAAGAATTTTAGTTTCTGTGATAGCGAGCTGGAATGGTTGGTGTTCTTCATCAGCCATTTCATGGCACACTGATCTGGATTCCATCCATTCCTTGATTGATTGATCATGTCATGGACAAATGTTAATTGTTTTCACCAATACTTTCTAACGACGCAACGGTGTTCTCATTTCTTACCCAGGGCTCACTGTCTTTTTTTAAAGCTTATCTAGTTTCTAAAACCCTTTAGATCCATCTTGACCTTAGTGTCATTCTAAAAAATTCAAGGAGATTTAGAAGTTGGAGAAAAAAAAGGAAAGGGAAAATGCTAAAGAGATAGGTACTGATATGGGAGAGGAAAGGCATTTGGAATTGGAGTAACTATTTTAAATATAATTTTAAAAAGAAGTTACCAGAATTTTGACACTTGGAATGTTAAAGTTAAATACAAGTGTGCTTTTCACTGAGGATTTAGTATTTAAATCTGCATTCCCTTTTGGAAACATGGCCTATTTGTTAAGATTTGAAGCTTTAAAAAAAAGTATATATATATATAGTTGTAAGCAGTAGCTCTAGTTGCAAACCCATGTGAATAGAGACAAAAAAAAAACTCATTGAGAAAGTTTTGCTGATTATTAGGACATTCTAAAATTTAGATTTCTATAACCTTTATGAATCTTTATAGAAACAACTATAATCACTCCCAATAATCTAGTATGTTATTTAGGTATGCAGTTGGAAAAGTAGTGTTTAACTGAGTATTCCTTTATAAGAATATATATCCCTTTCTATATAAGAGAAAAGTTTTAGTAGTTTTTATTACTGAGGGACAGAGAATATCTTGACTTTATTTTCTTTGAATTTTTCTCTAAATGGATATTTTACAAAAATTGCCATATTTTATTTCTTTTTTTAAGGACTAAGTGGTTACACTTTGATTGGCTTCTTCTCCCTTGAAGATTTGTCATTCTTCCTTGAAGAGAACATTAATTTTGCTTAGACTTAAAAAAAAAAAAATCACCTGAATTAAAAGGACCAACATTTAAACTTAAACCTATCATAGAAAAGAACCCCCTTTTCTGTCCTATCAGTCTAAAAAATGATAAATGCTGACTGAATATTAATAGAATTATATTTATAATACCAAGACAAAATTATTTTTGTCTTGTCTTTTTTCCTGGGAATAGTTCAAATAATATTCTGGTAAAAATAAATTCAGTTGTGTTATTTTGTGATAGATACAATAATATAATTGTCTATATCCTAGGGTTAAAAGAACAATGAAAAATAACTTTGAAATGAGAGAATTTCTCCATAAACTGGCTTTTTAGATTTGTAATATTTTAATACCTAAAAAATACATATGTAATATATTTAATCCTTACTTTTTTACTCTAATAGATTCCTCCTGCATGGAAAAACTACTTTCAAAAGATTGGAAGGAAAAAATGGAAAGACTAAATACCAGTGAACTTCTTGGAGAAATTAAAGGTACAATATATGAAATATCAAACATACCAGTGTGGAGAACATGCTTACTGCTCTCTGTACCCTAATTAAATTCTTACCTTTAATATTTGTTTGTATATGAGAGGGTAAATGTATAGTGTGTCCTTGAACTTTTGTTCCTATAATGTTTACAGAATGAAATTCTTGCCTTCTCTTTTTTTTAGTCTATAAACATATAAATTATTAGATAAATTGTTTCATTAATTTACTTAACAGAAAGGTATGAAAAAGAAGCAAATGTCAAAAGATGAAGGACAAATTAAATTAAGGATAATTTTAGTCTTTTCTCTTGAAATCATAATAATGGCTTAATTTATGAATCCAAATCATTAATTTGAATTTCTTCTGGTCAAAAATGGTCAAGGGTAGCACCTATAAAAAAGAGTTTATAGAATGTGTTGTACGTAACGGCTTATGGGTGGATTTTGAAGCTTGGCTACCATTTTTAAGTCCTGGCTCTGTCACTTAGCAGCTGAGTGACTTTGGGCAAGTCACTGAACTTTTCTATGTTTCTAATTACTTGTATCCAAAATGGGAGAGTAAGAGTTTCTACCTCATAGGCTCATTAAGAGGATTAATACAGTAAAGCTTTGAGAACAGTTTCTGGCACTTAGAAAACACTCATTAGGTTAAATTGTGGTTGCTGTTTTTATTAAGATACCCATAGAATCATAGGTTGATTAATCTCACCCAGATTTCATAAGATTTAACTTTTCATGACCTCTGACCCTGCTGAGGATGAGCATCTATAGTTCTGAAGATGTGTGATTAATACTATTATTTTGAAACATGTTAAGAACCATTAAAAATTAAGTTTCCGTATCAGTCAGGAAGTGCTTCTTCTTCCATAAATCTCTCTTGTTGATGCTTTTGTGGAGAAGAAGGACTGTATAAGTTTTGGTATCATGAGTAGAATCCATGGTCATTAATTAATTCTATAAGGTATCTCTTACAGTCATCACTCTGATTTGCACTAACAATTTGGGAATTTGCGTTAGTTTTGTGAAGTTGTCAAACAACTTAGGTGAATCTTCCTATTGGTAATGGATAATGTCTCATTTAAGATAAATATCTGGCCATAACTATCTGGTGAAAATGGTATTTTTAATTTGTTACAGAAAATTGTCTAGTGTTTAGGCATGTTGTGTTCAATTCAAATGAAGACAAAAGGTAGTCATCTCTTTCCCAGGAAATAATTGGTAACTCATTCTATTAACTAATACAGTATTAAAATTAAGTGGAAATTTGATATTATTTTAAATTTTATTGCTTCTGTACAATACTCACTCATAAAGGCCATTTGCTATTTTGGGGGAAAAAAACTTAACTTACAACTGATGGGTAGAAAGAAAGTCATTAGAGACATATTCTCCATCCAGCTGCAATAACATGTTGTGTGCTACTTTGCATGTCATTCTGGGTTTTCTGTCCTTTCCGAAGTCATTGGTTTTACAACAGTGAGAACAGAAATGGTTTATGCAAAGGCAAGCTTTTGCCAGCATGAATGATGGGGGTCTTGCTTTTTCTTAGTCATGTGGAAGCTAACATTTTATTATGTTATGATTCAACACCAAATTTTTATGCTTTGGGTTATCTCCTCCCTCTTGACCCCTTTCCATCTTTCTTTCTTTTTCATTCTGAATATGAATTTATAACGTGAAAACTGTACTAGCCTGAGATGGTCAAAATGTCTAAATCTTGGGGAAAAATGTGTAAATCTTGAAAGCAAAAACACATACAAAATTAGGCTTTTCAAATTCTTTACCTTTTTTTCTGGATTCTTTATGTAATATATGAATTTTTCACTTGTGAGCTGCTCTCAGTTTTATAAGCATAGGAGGTATGATTCTTACTAAATTTTTCATTTTTATTTACTTTACATAATTGTTTCTTTTTACAACCTAGTATTTTGTCACCATATGTGTTATACAGAAAACATACCAATAATATAATGAGAACTGAAATAAAATTTAGTTTAAATTGTGTTCAGATAGTTTGATTCAACCACTGCTAAAACTCAACATGCATTTTTAGTCCAGGTGAGATCAGGCTAGTTAGTTATTATCCACCTTAGTTATAATTATTCTGAAATTTTAAATTGATTTAAATACTATCCCCCATACATATTATTATGGCTTATCAGTATTTTATATCTTAAGCACTGTGAATTTTTTAATACCTTTTATTTTTCCCTCATTACAAAATTTGTTATAAATGAATTTATAGCAAATTCCCTTTTTACATATTTAGTGTAAAAATATAGAAATACAAAATAAAATTAATTAATTAGTTAATTAATTCTACCTATGTCATGTTGTAGGTCCTTTCCATTTTAATTAATACATGTACTTGTTAAATCTTTTATTTTATTTTATTTATTTCTTTGACAGAGACAGATCACAAGTAGGCAGAGAGGCAGGCAGAGAGAGGAGGAAGCAGGCTTCCTGCTGAGCAGAGAGCCTGATGCGGGACTAGATCCCAGGACCCTGAGATTATGACCTGAGCCGAAGGCAGAGGCTTTAACCCACTGAGCCACCCAGGCACCCAAATCTTTTTTCCTTAAAGTTAGAATCATCCTTTTACTATCCTTGTATGAGCTATTCTTCCCACTTAATGATACATTGTGAATTTCTATCATTAAGTTATTTAAGTCCTCTAAAATGCAATTTTTATTTAAAGAAATATTGCATAAAGTGAAGTTCTTATAATTTAACCAAGTCTCTTATTCAACATTTAAGTAGTTTTTTATTATTTGTCATTATAAAGAAAAAGTTGAATATGAATAACTTTTTAATAATTTTTGATATTAATTAGTGGTTATTTTCCTAGGACATATTCCTAAAAAGTGAGATTCCTGGGTCAAAGCATGGGTTCTTTTTTTAAAAGTCTGGATTCATACTGCCAAACTGCCCAACAGAAAGGGCACGGTGTGCCGCTCTTAGTATCTGCGAGTGTTCCGTTGTCCTCAACAAGTACTATTACTTTAAAAACTTCTTGCTGGTTTTGGTAGGGGAAAAGAATACACTACTGCTGATTTAATTTGAATTTCTTTGGTTCTTATAGAGAATGAAGCATTTGACATAAATTTATTTGTATTAAATGTCTCTTCCTTTGTGAATTGCTTATTTATGTTGTTTGTCCATTTTTCCTTTAAAGGATTTGTCTAGATCTTATGTTTTTGTAAGGCTCTCACTGTATGTTTTAATGGTATTAACCTTTACCCATCGTATATGTTACATTTTATCATTTTCTTTTACTTTATGGTTTTGTTGTCAAATCGTTCCCTCCTTTTTAATGTTCTTTTATGTTGGGGGTTTGTTTAGAAAGGCTTCCTCCAATCTGCTATATTTTGTTTCAATTCTTTGATTATATTTTTATTCATTTATCTCTTTAATTCCTCTTGAATACAATTGATGTGTAATTTCAACAGAAATACAACTTAATTTTTTTCTCAAGCCATTAACCAAGTATCTCTGTTATTTATTACACAACCATCTTACCTCTTCTGACATGAAAAAACATCTTTTATCATACTGATTGCGTATTTGAAACCGTTTCTCAGTTTTAGCTTCTAGCCTATAGATCTATCTAAACTTTTATTAGTATTGTGCTATATTAATCACTGTAGCTTTATAGTGTCTTTGAAAAGTAAATATTATAAGACTACATTCATAATTTTCTTTAAGGTGTTAGCATACTTCTCTAAGGTTTATTTTAGGATTATTTTAATTTAATTGTCAATTAAAATCCCAAAACAATTTTTTGAAAGCTTATATTATATGTATGTGAAACTATAGGATGAACTGACATCTTTGTAGTATTGAATCTTTTCATTCAAAATCATTTATTCTTTTTGTCCCTAAACAATGACTTATTTTCTAAATATAGATTCTGCATGTTTCTTTTGATGTTTTTGCTATAATATTTAATATTTTTGCTTGCTCTTATGAATGAAATATTTTCATTCTATTTTCTTTTTGTTATCGTATTTAGGGATGCTCATGAATTTCACTGGTTCATTTTATAACTTTTCTCTTTATTGAACTTATTAGATCTAGTCATATTTCAGCTGATGTGTTTTCTCTTTTTTGGCAGTTATATGCACATTTTTTCATCTCTTCTTATATTACACAAACCTAGAATGATATTAAGTAACACACATGATAGAAGGTATTTTGTGCAGTTTTTAATTTATGGAATTGTTTTTAACATTTCACCACTAAGTATTAAGATATTTAAGACATTCTTTATTATTAAAAAACATTCTAGTCATAGTTTATTAGGAGTTTCCATGAGAATTGCATTTTATTTTATGGCATATCTTATTGGTTTTTGTTTTCCAAATTTGCTGAAGAAATAAACCCTGATTAGTCATGGTGTAGTCTTGTTTTAATGTACCGACTAATTTTATTTGCTCATATTGCAGTTGTTATTTTTGCATCTGTAATCATAAATGAGAGTAGTTTTTCTTTATTTGTCCTATCTTTGTTAATTTTTATTACCAGAGTTCATGGTTGAAATGGAAAGCTTTCCTTCATTTCCTAGGCTATGTAAAGTATTGTAAAGATAGCACGAGAATTACTTATTCCTTGAAATCCTGAAAGAATATCCTCATAAAACATCTAGGCTTAGAGTTTTCTTTGGTAATAATTTTTTTTTCCTTTTACATTTTCTATTTCCCTTTAAGTCAGTTTTTCTAGGAAAGACATTTCCTAGAAAATTGTATGTTTCACTGAGATTTTCAAATGTATTAATATTGATTTTAAAGTACAAGATCTCTTAAGTTTTTTATTTACTGTTACATATTCTGTTTTAAACTTTGCATATTTGTGTTCTGTCCCTTTTGTCCTGCAATTTTACTTGCCAGCAATTTTTCTATTTATCTCTCCTCCCAACACCCCAGTAAGTATCCAGTTTTGAGATTAATTTCTCAATTATATTGCTTTACAGAATGCCAATTACTTCATTTTGGTTTTACCTATATTATCTCACCTTTTCTTATTTTCCTTATACTTTTTCTTTTGTTTCTGGTATCCTCTAAGTTCCTAAATTGAATACTTCATTTTAAGCATTGTTTCTTTAATAATAAAGGTACTGTTAGCCATGAGTATATTTGTAGAAATAGTTTTATGCATCCCATAAATTTGAGCTTTTTGAATTCTCATAGTCATTATTTTCCAAATAGTAAATATTTATATTATTTTCTATCTGATCTTATATTTACATATTTACATCTTTTGGATTCAAGAGTGAAATGAAGCTGGGGAAGGGAGGAAACATAGTTTCTGTTACTATATTTGAAAAATTCTATGTTAGGTGCCTGAGGAAGAATTAAAGTGTTGGCAGTAGAATCGTTAAGAGCAGCATTAAAAAATGAATTTTAGGGGCACTTGTTTGGTCAGTCGGTTAAGCATCTGTCTTTGGCTCAGGTCATGATCCCAGGGTCCTGGGATAGAGCCCTGAGTTGGGCTCTCTACTCAGCAGGGAGCCTGCTTCTCCCTCTCCCTCTGCTGCTCCCCTTGCTTGTGATCTCTCTATCAGATAGATAAAATCTTTAAAAAATAAAAATAAATAAGAAAGAAAAAATGAATCTTAAACCCAGAGAGCTTAATATTACCACATATTTAGAAACAATATGTTAAAAATCTCTTTAGGGGGCGCCTGGGTGGCTCTGTGGGTTAAGCCACTGCCTTCAGCTCAGGTCATGATCTCAGGGTCCTGGGATCGAGTCCCACATCGGGCTCTCTGCTCGGTGGGGAGCCTGCTTCCCTCTCTCTCTCTCTCTCTGCTTGCCTCTCTTCCTACTTGTGATCTCTCTCTATCAAATAAATAAAATCTTTAAAAAAAAATCTCTTTAGAGTCTACTTTTTAAAAAACCTGCTGGAGCATCTGGGTGCCTCAGTTGGTTGAGTGTCTGACTCTTGATTTCCATTCAGGTCATGATCTAGGGGTTGTAAGATCAAGCCCCACATTGGACTTTGCTCTTAACATAGAGTTTTCTTGTTCCTCTTCCTCTTCTCCCTCTACTCATGCACTCTCTTTCTCTCAAATAAATAAAATTTTTTATAGGTGTATTCTTTTTTTTTTAAAGATTTTATTTATTTATTTGACAGAGAGAGATCACAAGTAGGCAGAGAGACTGGTGGTGGTGGTGGTGGGGGTGAAGCAGGCTCCCCGCTGAGCAGAGAGCCCGACATGGGGCTCAATCCCAGGACCCTGGGATCATGACCTGAGCCAAAGGCAGAGGCTTTAACCCACTGAGCCACCCAGGCTTTATTTAAAAAAATAAAATATTTTTTAAAATGGCTTTCAAATTAAAATCTTATTATATAAGTGAAGCAAAGTAGTATTTCTGAAACCTTTCAATAAGAGTTGGAATATTGCTAAAGTTTGAGGAACACTTAATCATAGATTTTCAATAGATCTGTATCCAGGGCTTGTCTAATATTTTTTAAAAGAAAATCCCTTCCCTAACCCACCACCATATTTGCATAAGTAGCCTCCTTTCCAGTAGCAGCATTAATTTAGGCTAGAGTACTATAAATGGCATACATTTTAATAGCAGTAATCTCAAAGCAATGTTCCAACCAGATTAATGTCATTACAAGTATTGCTAGACAACTTTATTATTAAAAGCTTAAATGAAATATAACATAAAATGATTAGATTTTTGCCTTGGTCTAGTTGTGTCAGAAGTATCATGTTCTAATTGGGGTGCTGTATTTTTAAAAGATCTGTTTTCGAATTTGGATTTATCAAAAGTTGCTGAAATGGTAAACAGTCTTGAACATTTAAATGACTAGCAATTAAAGATCTAGGGAAGTTTGGCCTAGTATAAGTTGGTTGGTTGAAGCTTTGTTGAATAGAAGAGATTAAGATTTGTTTTGAGTTTCAGGGGGTTAAGGAAATAGGGAAAGTATTCTCAATGTACAAAAGAATTTAAGAACAATTAGTGGCTATCTGATGTGATACAGTTGGACTGAATTAAGAGATTACCTCAAATACACCAGGTGTTTAAGAAATATTTGTTGAATGATGGATGAATTAATAAAATAACATCTGGAAATTTGGCTGTGGAAAATTTTAAATGGAAATGTAGAGGATATTAGAGGGTATTTCCATTCTGGTGGAATATTATCTTCATGACCTCCTAAGGTTTTTTCAAAAATAATACCAGTGTTTATTGTATTTTCTTAATTATAAGACTGATCTTTTAAAATACTATCTATTTTCTGTCAAGAGGTAATATAATACGAACTTTTGTAAGTTGCTTTATTGTCTATTAAGGAAACAAAGTACTAAAGCAGCTAATTATTTCATTTGATCCTCATTATAACAATCTATTGAGGAAAATATTATTATATTGATTTTATATATGAATAAAATGAGACTGAGTGAAATTAAGTGGCTTGTGTGAGGTCACTCAAGAATTGTAGAGACAGTTTCTAAGTCCTGCCTCTAAAATCTCTGTTTAATGTAATGCAGCATAATTCTCAGACTCCCCAGAATCTTATACTTCTGCAGTGGAGAAAAGAGAAAGATATTTTCTGGGCTCTTCTCCCCCTCCCACAATATAACAACTAACACAGCTCCCCTGGTACTTTTTTTTAATGTAAGTGAAGCAGTATCACAAAGCAGGAAGGGGTATAGGTAATACAGTTGCTCTCTATAAAAGTATTTATCTTGATCTGAACGTGAAAGCGAGAGAGGGGAGAGTCATATGGTAGAAAGACAGAAGGTAAGACAGAATTACTGATAGGATCCATAACCCATTTGTATGTGTGTCTGAGTTGCACCACCAAATGAAGATGCCAGGATAGTTATGGTTATAAAACATTTCTAAATGCAATGGTGACATACCAAATGAAATCTAGAGCATTAGAGAATCAGCCTCTGCCTCCATGGACAAGCCTGATTTTCTGTGCTTTATGGAAGAGATCTTAGCCAGCTTCCCTGTTTTGCACACATGCCCCTCTATGCTGTGGCTGGCATCTCCCTGGTGTGAAGTCGCCTCCCTGGGCAGTGTGCCAGAGAGACAGTATTGCTGGTTGTTTGAGTTAGCACAAACTGTTTGTGCTTGTGTTTGTCAAACATACAGATGATATGAGAGACAAAAAAATAATTATGTGATATGAACCAAATAAGGAAAATAATGTTTTCCTTCCTTGGTCATTTATGATTAATTATTGCAATATTTACATTTAGGAATAAAGGTAGATGTGCTTGTAGGTATACTCTGCTGCAACTTAGAAAAGTGCCAGTCTCTTTCTGATAGGAAGAAAGTTGATTAGAAAAATGCTTTTAAATGGAAAGTTCTACAAATGAGTCCCAATGTTTTTCAAAGCCACTATTGAGAAACAATTGCTTATTATAGTTATTCAACTAATATGTCTAAGAGGTTTGTTCTAGAGCCCAAATGTTCCTGCCATACATTACTATTCAAGGTTTTAAGCATTACTCCCTGTTACTTCATTAAGGTTGGTACCAAGAGAAGTAAAATTAGGAACAGTGTTGCATCAAATAGTACAAGCATATTATAGTTGTGCTTGGCACAAATACTGAGTTAAAAGTGTGAATTTATTATACTATTGCTACTGTGTGCCAATGAGAGCCTGTTTTCTTTTTTAGTTTTGATTGCAAATGTAAATCTCTAGAAGAGAGCACAGGAACATAAAAGTATTTTTTTTTTCCAGTGCATGATAGATCTTTGAAGATTAAATAGTATAGGTTATTCTTGAAGTAACTTAAGTAGTGCTGTTATCACCAAAGGGTCAGATTGGATCTAACAGCATTCCCATAGAATCAGTGTTCTGCATCCCAGATTACTATCTTAAATGCCAATTCTCTTTCCTAGATTGTTCACTTTTCTAGTAAGTACTCTGTAGTCGTTCCATACATTGTCCTTTCTACAGAAAACTCTGTTTTTTAGGAATAGTAGTTCGTAGTTACTTGTGGTTTTGGTTATAGGCAATCACAGAAGGACTAAAGTGGTTTGCCAAGAGCTATGACTGTACACTTTACATATTACAGTACAGCTTTGACTGTAACTTTACATATTCACTTATAAGTGAATTTTTCTTGAATTTCCATTTATAAACTTACAGCAATTTCTTCATCTGAGGGAACTTAAAAAAATCTGGAAGTGTTTAGAGGGAAATAATCTGCCACTTTTCAACTTCAATAAAGTCAGCAAAGTTCACATACCTAGTGATTCTTGCTGCCTCATAGGTAAAAGAGTTGAAACAGTAATGTATTGATGTTTAGATTACATGTATTTTGAAAATTTTAAATTGTTATTTCTAAGACAAATGCTGTATTGCTCTGAGGCCAGCTTGTGAAAGGGACTGGGAACACATGTAATTTTCTTCACTTTCCTGTTTGTATGAAATAATGTGGTAGAGTATCACTATTTTCTGAATAAATCTTTGTAATTATAGAACATCAGAGTAACATTTAGAAACATAGGATCTGAAAAGATTAGGACTGAAGAAGCTTTACATATTATGCAACTAAACCTCTTATTTTCCATGTAGGGACTCCAATATCCAGAAAAGTTACCATTTTCAATCACATAGTTACTAAGGTGAAAACTTAATATTCCCTCAGAATAACATGTTTAGCCCATTTCACATAGACTTTTGGTTGTGTTGTAATCAATAGTGAGTTATTATTTGTGAACCTATGAACTCCTTTTATTAACAATAAATGCATATCACAGCTATTTTACAGATACATATGCATTATAACAGGAATATCCATAGTTTTTTAAATTATACTACTTTGCATCAATGTAAACATTTCAAAGTTTTCCTTTGTACTCTGTCATAAACATCTTTTTCTTCTTTTGAAGTCTGTGTGATATGCATACAAGCAATTAAAACCTCTTGCCACTTGGGTTTGGAGACACAAGGTCTTCTTAATTAAAATTCAAACAAAAGCTACTGGTTAAAATTACTACTATATGATTAAAGTCTAAAGCATTGTGATACAGTAGAATCACTGTTAACTGTTGGGATTAAAAGAAATCGATATGTTGGGGAGAAGATCAGTTGGATCTAATTAGTGAAATCAATGTTTACATAAAAGAAAATGCTGAAGTTTAGTAACAAATTCTGGTTATAAATACAACACTGGGTGAAGTTGTTCTTTGTTACTATTACATTGACCACATAATCATGTCTTAAATTCATTGAATAAAAATCTGAAACTTTTTTTAGCAGTTACTGTAAGTAAAAACATAGAACTTTACTTCAAAATCATATCTAGTTTTAAAAATTTCAGTTTTATAAAATGTTACATGTAAAAATAGTCAACAATTACAAAGTATTTCTATGGATTCCATTTTAAAATGCTAATTTTAGCAATAGCTACAGCCTAGAGTGGGAAAGGAGATGAAATTGGTTAGAAGTAAAGAATATCCAAAGTATTCTTACACAATTATGATTACATTAAATATGTATTAGTCTATTTGGTGACATACCAAAATAAAAGAGAATACATTTTGATATAATTCAAAAACAAGACATTTCACTTTTTTCTTCCTGATTGCTGTGATGAAAATAAACATTATAACCAGCATGGAGGAGCAAAACTATTACTAATTGCAGCCTAGATTTTAAGTAAAATGGAGGTCATTAGCAATTTCCTGGAAGCCATTCAGATTGCTTACCAGGAAATGGTAGCTAGCAGGACATCTGTAATCCTCCTGTGTGGAATTAGTGAAAACATACTGAAGCTTTAATGATGTGTGTTAGACTTTGGCTTATGGTGTAACTTTCTGTATCAAAGTAGCTCATATTTCATTGAATACAAATGATTTTTATTTTAGTATTAGAGTACAAGCCCAGAATTGAAAATAGCCTTCAACATCCATCCGTATATACAGACCTTAGTACATACCTGTAGACTGGAGGATGGCTCATAGTAGAATAAGAAATAACAGGGTAACGGAAGAACAGTAGGGATCTGGAAGCGAAATGTATTGGGGCAAATTGAAAGAAATTTCTTCTATAACTTGAAATGCTGATTTCACAACATTTTGAGTGGTGAATTTAGTCCCATTTTTAGTAGCATCTTCTTATCTCAATAAAGAGATAAGCAAAGCTGACTGTCAAGGAAAAACACTTTACAGGACATAAATTTAAGTTTGACTGATTCTGCATTATTGTGGGAGAAATGGGGTCACCGACTCAGAGACTTTAGCATAGCATCTCGATATTATCTGAATTACTGGTTGTCCTATTAAGGGGAACATCTCTGGAACTATAAAGAGTGACAGAGTAAAACTGAAGAGAGTATTTATATGTTCCAGTTTGTGTGGAAAATTATATATATGCAGAAAATTGCTGGAAGGATATTTAATAAACTGTTAACAGGGGTTGACTATGAAGTAACAAATAAAAAGTATGAGACAGGTTGATTTTTAAGCGTGTACTGTATAGTTTGTACTGTAGTTTTTTTAAAAACCATGTATATGACTTTTCAATACAAAAGACTGTTTTTTATGAGTAATTATAAAACTTTTTGTGACTGATTATGAGACAAAATACTTAAAAAAAAAGGCTGCAGTCTTCAATGAAAGTGAAAGGATTTGTTTCCTTATTTGTAGAAGAGAATATGGATGTACGTAGTTTCAGATTGCGTTGAGAAGATTAGAGAGAAAATGTGTAGTATTTGGCATAGCATAGAGTAGGGAATCCACAAATACTATAGGTAGGCAGCAATATTTGGCACAGTTAAGTACTTGAAACAGTAAATATGTGCTGATAAAAGGGTGAACTGCAGTCCTCAAACTTTTGATCTTAAGAATCTTAAAATGTATTGAAGATTCTAAAATTTTTTTGTTCATGTGACTTACATGTACTAATACTTAATTGTGTCAGAAATTAAACCCGAGATATTAAAAATATTTAATTCATTTAAAAGTTATGAAATTAAGGGGACTTTGGTGGCTCAGTCAGGTGTCTACCTTTGGCTCAGGTCATGATCCCAAGGTCCTGGGATCTAGCTCCACATGGGGCTCCCTACTCTGAAGGGAGTCTGTTTCTTCCTCTCCCTCCACCCCTCCCCTCAACTCTTGCTCTCTCTCTCTGTCTTACTCTCACACTCTCTCTCAAATGAATTTTAAAAAATCTTTAAAAAAAGGTTGTAAAATTAAATCTACATATTTACATAAAAACTCATTTTTATGAAAAATAACTATATTTCCTAAAGTAAAAATTATCTAGTGAGAAGAATGACATTGTTTTACATTTTTGCAAATTTCTTTAATGTGTGATTTAATAGAAGACAGCTGGACTCTCTCATATCTACATTTACATTCAATCTGTTTGATATATTTTGATCGAAGTATATGAAGACAAACTAATATTGATATGTAGTTGACAAAGGGAAAAGTATCTTGCAACCTTTAAATAGTTGTGAATATTCTTTGATACTAAACCAAATTTCCCAATTGGTGGTTTCTTAAAGGTCAGGTCCAATATAGGATCTGAAACCATATCAATGAACTTTCCAATACTTTTACATTAAAATTCATTGGTCTGGTTTGAACTTCAAATGAGTCATTTGTTTTATGCATGATTTTGTAATGGCATACATTGGTCTTTTAGATTATATTGTTTCACCGAGTTACGCAGTTCTTCCTTATGGTGGCATATTTAATCATATAGTATCAAAAATCACATTCATCCATATTACCTTTAATCTTACCAGAAAAAAATTTTAAGTATCTGGAAACTGTCATACTCATGATGGCAGACAGAAGTTTTCCAAAAATCTAATCTAACTTAATTAGATTTTTTCCAAAAATCTAATATAACTTAAACTTTATATTATTTTAACCAACACCATCAGTTACTTTTAGAAGTTGAATGCTCATTTGCTAAATATTAAAGCATGATTAATGGTATTTTGTCTTGTTTGTTTAAAAAAAATTGGAGTCCTATGCAAAAAGCTATGAAAAATTTCAGGTTACAACTCCAGTAATAGCACAAGTGATTTTCCTTGAGACAACTCGTATACTAAAGTATATTAAGCAGTGGGATGCTTCCCACTTCATCACACAGAGTATTAAGAACTTTTTTTTTTAACTCTACCATCATGAGTCTTCTAACTCAAGATCAAGAATCACATGCTCTACTGACTGAGAGATTCATCACATAGAATGTTAAAAATATGTGTACTTATGGGACACCTGGCTGGTTCATTTGAAGAAGCATACAACTCTTTCTCTTGGGGTTGTCAGTTCAAGCCCCATGTTGGGTGTAGAAATTACTTAAATAAATACATAAATAAACTAAAAAAAAAAAAAAGAACTTAAAAATATGTGTACTTTAAAGTCATTATTTAATTGTTTCCTCAAGGAAATTCTTAATTGAAACTGATTTTTTTGTTTTACTACAAGCGTGTGGTAGTAAAGAATACAATGACTACTAGTAGAGGTACCCACTGTTTCATTTGCACTGTCAGTGTATATCTCAGCACTGTAACATGTAACTAATGCCTTAATACTATTGTGAAAACAGTAAAACCTCAGGAAACAGAAAATCTCAGGGACACCTTGGAGAGTTCTCTGGATCTCTAACATATCCATAAGCCACACATTGAGAACCACTGGGCTAGAAACTTAAAATAGATAAATAAATGAAAAATAAAAAAATAATAAATAAAATTTTCAGTAGTAACTACAAAGCAAATCAGTTATATTTAAGAGTTTTAGGTTCCATAAAGAGTCTGAATGAAGCTGCTGGCCTAAAGAAGTTAGTTGCTTTTTTCCCTTTGTATGCCATAAACAGGAATTGTGGCATAATTAACACAGGGTGTAGAGTTAATCAGATGTGGGTTTGTATCATGGTATAATAAATTGAGCAATTTATTTAACCTATTTTTCATTCAGCTTTCTAACCTGCAAAGTGGGAAAAAAATACATGCAGGTCAGGATTATTGTCAGTGATTATAAAATAACTAACAAAATAAGTCTTTAGTAAATATTAGTTTACCAGTAGGAATAGGAACAAGGATATTCAGTTATGTGCCACCCATAAGGACCTGGAACCATTTATTAATCTCCTGTAGCACAAATTATTTCATAGGAAATGATTAGGTATATATAAAATTGAGAAGTTCTAATACTCCAAGAAATCAGTGTTACTACTCATGTCAAATTTACAGTATAGTCCATGTCCCCAATGTTGGCTTAACTAAAAAATGATAACTACTTTATTGATAACCACTTACATTTTTTAGGTAAGCTAGTCCTGGTGGACACCAGCCTAATCAGTTTCCTTCCCATCTTATTACAGCAATTGTATAACTCCCGACTCCTCATAGTATTATTAAATGACCTCACTTAATTAAGTACAAGTAAAATTCTCTTGCTCAAAACTTTAAGAGATTTTCTATATTATTTTGGTTCTGGCATTTTATTATAGTGGTAGCTAAAACTTAGAGGTCTTGCTGTGAAAATGAGATTTTCACATGTATCATTTCTGGACCTGGACATATAGTGGCTATGAATTCTTTTTTTTTAGTGTAATATTTGTGATAGATGTGATTTCAATACATATGCATTTATTATTTTATAATTAAAAATTACATAGATTTCTAGTAAACATAAAATCTAAAAATGGTTTAAAATCTTTATACACTATTATTCATTTGCTCTAGTTCACTTTAGTCTCTTTTTTGTTTGAATGAATGTAAAAAGCTTAAAAATATACATTTGTGATAATATTTATATACAGTTGATTCTTGAAAGAAAAATACATGGGATAGTAATCTCATTGCTGTTCATAGGCCCAGGAATGCTCTGTGCCTAGCATCCTAGGTGCCAGGGTATACCCCGGGTATTTCTTTACTGTAGAGTCAGCTCGTGACCAAATTCTCATGGGATATATATGTCACATTAAGAGCTGGCCCATACTGCTAGACCTCCCACACACTTACTATTTAAGTCATTTGTCTGAATTAAAAAAAAAAAAAATCTAAGGCTAACCACTTAATAAAATGTGTGTATTTTCATCCAAATGGTGTTTTCATGAATAAGACCCTTGAAATAGGCATAAATTGTACATTATTCTCTACATTTTTAAATGTGTTGCTACTGTTGGTAATTACCACTGAGTGCATATTTAATGCACTGAGGAAATTTGATGCAATTATTCCGTTTATTTGTGATTCCCCTTCAATCCAAATGTCTGCATTAAACTATTGAAAAAGAAAACTACAGAGAATTTAGGTCATTTAAAAAATGCACACATTTTCTGAACTCTGCTTGTAAACTTGTATTGCACCAACCAAAATAAAATTAAAATGAGCCAGCATTATAAAAGATAGGGTTCAAAAGTTTAGGTAATTTTGAATAAAATTACCTTTTAAATATAACCTTAAAGAATTTGCGCCAACTGCAAGGCTGCAGTCTTAACAGAAGTCAATAAGAGATGTATATAACTGAGCTCAAAATTCAGCTAGTTTAACTTAAGACAAATCCTTTTTCCTCAAGCCTCTTCTCAGTACTTAAGAGTTGATTACACCTGGAAATGGATCAAGTAGACCTAAGTTGGTAGCTCTTAGAAAGTCTTTACAAAATGGTAGAATCTGCAGAGCAAAGGTCCATCTTTTCCATGAGTGCCTCACATTTTTTTTTTAAAGCACAGAGAATTTGGGTACTGAAAAAGATTTCTAATGCTGAAAAAGTCTGAAAATAAGAAGTGTGCAAGAAGGGTGCAGCTCTTGTAAGCCCACTTTTTATTTTTTCCTTTGATCATCAGCTGGTAGGAAAAGTACACATGTTTCTCAGAAATGATTCAATATCATTAAAATGGTTTGGCCAGGGAATAGAGTAAGACAGAAGAGCATAGGTATTAAATGGGAAGGAGGAACTCCATATCCATTTTGTTTGGTAGACATCATCTGGTGTTCCTTTTCAAGTTAATATGCAACTATCCGTTGTACATGTTTTAATAATATTCTTAAACATCTCTCTAGGGCTAAGGAAGAGATGAGATTTAAAATGAGATCTATCCCATGGCTTTAAATATATGTTTCTTCATGTAATAGTAATGAGATACCTGTGTTCTTATGCTTAAAGCTAAGAGTTACATTCCTATTAACATTTGTTTAACTAGGCTTCCATCACAACAGGTGCACAATTATTTTTATGAGTAAAATATTATCAGCCTTCAAAATTAGCCAGGGCAAAATGCAAGTTGTCTGATTAAATAATCAGAGCTGATACTTAAAATACATTTGATTTCCACAGGAATTTTAAAATGCAAAGTCCCAGTCTCTTATCCTGATATGTTGAGGGAGTTGCAATTGTTTGTAGTATGTAAGTAGTAGCTTATACTGTAACTAGTTTGATACATTTCACATAATTCAGTTGACATTATGAGACAAACTACTAAAAATATAATAATAGTTTATTACTTCTAGTCTAATATTTTAATCTATCAATGAAATAATATTATGCTTTATATTAAATCAATAAAAGAATAAGAAAAAGTGACTATTTTTAAGACTTTTCTAAGTTCAGTCACATTAGTTTAAAAAGTTAAAATCCACTTTATATTATTTTTTAAAAAATATTTATTTATTTATTTATTTGACACAGAGAGAGAGAGAGAGCAAGCACAAGCAGGGGGAACAGCAGTCAGAGGGAGAGGGAGAAGAAGACTCCTGGCTAAGCAGGGAGCTCCATATGGGGCTGGATTCCAGAACCCTGGGATCATGACCTGAGCCCAAGGCAGTCACTTAACCAACTGAACCACCTAGGCGCCCCAAAATCCACTGTATTCTTATTTAAATTTAACTTGCGGAGGGTTAAAAAATTAGAAATATAGATTTCAGATTAATAATGTATAAATCATGTACACCAAAATTATTGAATTTTTTGGGTAACAATAAAGTCTCCCAAATGGTAAAAATTAAACAAACAAATGAAAAAAAAAATGAACAAAAGGAAACAAAACCAAGTGCATGAACCCTACAAACACACACACGCGCACGCGTGCGTGCACACACACACACACACACCTATGAACTAAACAGGAAGCTTCTCTAGGAGGCACCTTCACCACGGTTAAGAAGTGCCACAACAGTGCAGCTGTTAGAAACCAATTACAGGCAGGTAACTGTTTTCACATCTAAATCTCTTTGTCAATCAGGGGAATGCAATGAGTCAGAAAAGGGGATCTCAAATACAAACCACAAGGTAAGACAGAGCACCTGGAATGGGTCCAAGCCACAAGAATTAGGACAGGAGTATAGATGGAATCAAAACCTTATATGTGCACATGGCTCCTGTCTTTGACCAACTTTTCAAATAGACACAGAAGTAGAGATTACTGAAGAAAAATGTCAGTGTTCTATCGAGAGCAGTCTGATTTTAATATTGGTTAGAAACGTGGTTATTTATAGAAGAGTGATTGTAGAAGACATCTACAGATCTTTACAAATGTAAGACATTTCTAAAATTGGCTCATAATCATCCTTTTACAATAGAAGGTTTAAACTCCTTTTTTAAATTTCAAGAATAAGTATAAACACACAGATACACATATGTACACATATATAGGCGTGTATATGTGTACACACACATATACACCATATTATAAACAGGTAGGTTTTTACTACTTTGAAATTCATCTGAGGCACTTTCCAGTTAGTTATTAATGAAAAAAACTTTAGTTTTATCTGGACCCAAGAATATATTTTTCCTCAAGTTAGTAAAACTACCTCTATGGTTTAAATATGCAACTGTTGTGCTTGGGTTGCAAGATTTCAAGAGACAGTGAAGGACAGAAAGAGTGCTTTACGTGACTCTATATGACTAGAAGTTTTTCCATGCTGAAATGTGGAAAAACCTACTGAGACCCTAAAGTTTAAGTTGGTAACATCAAGGGAGCATAAATAGAAGTTTATTAAGAAAGCTAAAGAAAACGAAATGGGCACAACCATTCTGTGGTTTTGCTTAAACACAGGCTTTTATACCATTGAGAGTCCTCGGTTTCTTGTTAACTGGTTACTGAAAGGAGCTCTTTTATTTTTCCAGCCATAGTTTAGTGCTAATAGGCATTCGCCTTGAAGCATGATGGCTCTTCTGTAATCTCCACGGTTGACTGTGTATTTCTCAGCCATGGCTATCAGTGGTTTGAGGTTGTCTTCTCAGATGGATGCTGAAAAGCATTTTACTGGAGTAACTGTTACTTTTCCCTGCATAATATTCAGTGTTGGTGTCAGGAAGAAGAGGAGGGGATTACCACTACCGGATATGGTGCTCTCCCTCCCTGGAACATCTTTTAAATATTTACAAAGGCTTGTCTGAGATGGAATCGGAATTAATGAACAAGAAACAAATGAGTAAGAAGTGATGAATGAGATGAATTGAAATACTGGAGAAAAATAGTTGGGATTTTTTCATTTTAGAAAAAGAGTTTACTTAAGATTGCAGAAAGGACCCCGAGGAGATTTTCTGTATTGTATTTCGTAAAGAAAACTAGAGGTAGGACCAGGAAAAAAAAAATCCATTTTTGCCTTCATGATGAACCTATTCTTATTGTGGTTGACACTGACAGAAACTTTCTCACTAGAATGTTAATCTCAGAACCAGGAAGGGATCTTCAGAATTCATCTCATCCATCCCTCTGCTTTCAAGAAGGAATGCATTTATAGAATCTCAATCAATCCACAAATCTTTTTTTAGTGCTTATTATTTGCCCACCATTGTGTTAGACTCTGTGGAGTTTATATTTTGTATTTTTTACCAGTCAGGTAAGTTTTTTTTTTTTTTTTTTTTTTTTTTAAAGGTAGGTTTTTAAAGACCTACAGAGAAGCAGGAGCAGAGGGTGCTGTCAAAAGCAAAGACTAACATTTATTGGGCAAATACTGTGTGTCACAGAGCTTTTGTTTATTTTTTCTTACTTAATCCTCAAACCAATGGCATGAGGTTGGCAACATTATCCTCCTTTTGCAAAGGAAAGAACAGAGGCTCAGGAAAATTTTTCTCAAGACACCAAGATAATAATGGGCAATCCAGGATTTGAATGGAGGACTATATAATGCTTCAGATTTATGCTCTTTCTACCAAGATGTGCTAATATCTCTTCTGGTCATTATTGGGACACATTTCCTCATGCATTTTCCAAGGCTCTCAAGTCTCTTTGAGCTAAACAGAAAAACAAAAACAAAATCAGACAAACAACAAAAATAGAAATTTTTTTTTTTGAGTTAGTGGGATTTTTTTTTAACTTTTTATTATCTATAGTTTTTCTTTCCAAATTCGGCTACCACAGATTTTTCCCTTTTCTGTTAATTTAAAGTCTTCAGGTTTGGGGATCTTATCTTTTATTGTACTTTGGATTTTTATTTTCTATCAAGGATTATTTAATATTATTCTCACATTTTAGGGCAGTAGGGTCTGCAGTTCAACAGTGAATCCTCTCTGGTTGTTAGTTGATAGGGTACCTGGATATGTCATGAGAATAATTGTAGAATATAAACTTTAGAAACTCTAGATGCTGTCTAGGCTACTAGTATTCTTACATTTCTAGCATAGTGACATGTATTTTTGTGTGTCTACTGTAAAAATTTATGAACCATGAATAGAATTTTAATAATAAATTATATTGTGGTTAATGATTAAAGTTTGAGAAAATAGTTAAGGGAAGATTGTCATCTCCCACTTACAATGACCACTTACTATTATGCCTATAATCCATATCTCACACTGGAATCTATTAAGTATTTGTCTCAAAGTTCTTTCAATTCATACTACAATTTTCTGATATCTCTGCAATATTTTAGAAATGGCTTTGTTCTTTGTTCATCAGGAAAATGAAAGAGCTGGTACTAATAGAATAACAAGTGTTTTGAATATAGGGGTATACAAAGGACACTGTTATTTGGAGGATTAAGTAACCAGATTATCTTAAACAGTTTCCAATTCAAATAATTTTCATTTCTTGAGAAAGAAATCAGACCCAGAAGTGCTTAAAAAATCTCATAGGTTAGACAGATACCTCAGGTTGGACTGAAGTCATGAAGAGAATATGAATACTGAATCTTTTGTCAGGAATTAGCATGTTGTCAATCAACACTGGCCTCACTGGAGCTGGGGGATAATGGTTATTGATGTAGCTGAATCACTCCAAGGGAGCAAGTGGAGATACCCAAGGACACAAATTAGGAGCATGAAGCACCTAGTATCCAGGTATCGAAGCACCCATAGGTTACATAACAAGAGTCAAATATAAGCTTTGCTAAAAATGAGAATCAGGCCATAAGTTATAGAAGCCCTAGATAGTAGATACTCAATAATTCAGCACTGATAGGGAGCAAGAAATAGGTCACCACCAGTGGTCCTGAGAGTCTTGTGACCTCTGATCCTAGAGCAGAGGTTGTCCAGTTCTAGTTATCTGCTTAGTATAGAGACTGAAATTTGTAACCAGATGAAAGGAAAATTTTTCTAGATTACTGTTAATCTGTGCTGCTCAATATAGAAGTTATTTGCCACATATTGGCTATTTAACAAATTCAAATCAAGAAAAATAAAATTAAAATTTAATTCCTCAGCCACATGAACCACATACCAAATACTTATTACCACATATGATTTGTGGCTACCATTGGACAGCAAAGATACAGAACACTCCCATTATCACAGAAAGTTATATTTGACAGGATTGTTCTATATTATAGTAGTCATAAAGGCTAGCCTTTTAGGGAGTTCTAAAACTGGCAAAATGTAGAATCTGCAAGTATCTATAACAAGACATTTCTATGACACTGTACTTTAAAAAAGACCAAAAAATGGTATTATGTCAAATTTAGTGAGGTTTCTGAAAACAGGATTTTGATGGAAGAATTGTGTTATATGAAGTTAGTTTTGAAGTTGGTGTTCATATTTTTTTTACTGATTTGCATATTGTTGCAATAAATACAGAGATTTTTTTCACTGAGGAACATCTATTTAAGTCCTGCTGGTATGGATCATAACTTATGTATAGAACTGCTTAAATTATATTAAAATCTATTTTTCTTGCATGTATACTGTGTGCTTGGTGAAGCATATTGGTTTTTGTGAGTTACTTGAAATGATCTCATCTCCTCTGATGGCTGATGGGAAAGTTGGTCCTTCTATATTTCTTTCATCAAATTGTCAACAAGGCAGCTTCCCATTTTGAGTGCTATTTTTCATTGTATTTAATACACATAGTTTTATGTATGCTTCTTTCATTGTATTTAATACAGATTGTGTGTTTAAGTATGTGGCAGAGAGAGAGACAAAAACAATACCCAAGGAAAGACAGAGTGGGGGACATTAGACATGCTAAGAAAAATAGAGTAAGACAATTTTTTTCCTTGTCAAAGTAAATTAAACTCTCAGAGAAAGAGAGAACCATTTCCATTTATATGGGTATCTAACTTTTCTCTAATATCTTAAACCCATGCCCCTGAGAGTCACCACCACTCAATTTTGTGGCTTCTAGAGGAAAATCCAAATCCCTTTGTTCAGAGGTACTGCTTTTTGTTTGACTTTGCCATGCAGGTTCTTGAACAGACCTGGCCATTGATATGGAACCATAATACATGGGGTAGACAAAGCTTGTTGATTCCACACTGCCTCAGAATTAAATGGGCAACTCACAGAAGAGGATGCCTGGATAATAGAGAAATACAGATTAAAGCAATAATAAGATACCATTTTACATCCATCAGGCCAGCAAAGATTAAATGTGAGGAACTGGGATTCTTATAAACTACGTGTGGGAATTTAAGTTTATATATCTGCTCTGAGTTTAGCTATATCTAATAAAGTTGAAGATGCACATATTCTATAAACTAGCAATCCAGCATGTGTAGATAAATAGATAGATAGGTAGATAGATACTGATATAGATTCGGATATACATGTATACATTCTAAAGAAACTTTTGCATGTGTATAAGAATATTCACTGTAGCATTGTTTATAAGAGCAACCAAAACAAAGAAGCAGTTAAAATAAACAGTTGTATATATCAACATGTATGAATTTAAAAACATGATAGTATGTGAAAAAGGACACAGAATTACATATCTAGTATATGTATAATTTATATAACTGAAAACATGTAAAAATAGCATAAATATTTTCTTATAAGCCCATATGTAGTAACAGTGTAAAAACAAGTATTGAAAGGATAAACACTATATTTAGTACAACTAACATGAAAAAAATAAAAGCAGGTTCTGCCTCAAGGGCACAGGAAACAAACAAATAAATGCGACTTGTTATTATCTGGTATCAAGCCTCCCTCTTTACTCAAGACTGTCCACAGTCTTTGCTTTTTGCTTTACCAACAGAAGCTTTCAAAGTTGCTTAAGACTCCTTTGTTTAAAGTGCGACTCTTTGGCCTCCCCTTGACCTCCTGTTACAGGATGGATCAGGATCAGTCGGTCAGAAGAGACTTTTTTTCCAAAAAAAAAAAAAAAAGAAAAGAAAAAGAAAAAAAACCAAAACAAAAAAAAAACACCTTTTTTCATTAATATGGCATTTTAGAAAACACTTTCAGGATACCCTACGAGACTCAAACCTATTCTTATTTAATTAAATTATCATTAATTCCACTCATCTGTCAAACATTTTTGAGAGGCCTTTCTATGCTAGGTATTGGGAATACAAAGATGACTAAGAAATGGTTTCTACCCATAAGGAGGTCACAGGCTATAATAGCATATGCAGATAATTATAACACAGATAATTATAAACTTTTTTAGCTCATGTTTTAGAGGATGCTAAAAAGGGAATTGATTATCATATTATTTAAGATTTTTTCCCTTCAAAGTAAATAAAAGAATTATCTCTCAAAGAAAGAGAATCATTTGTATTTATAGATCAGTGTCACATTTTCTTTGATATCTCAAATCCATGACAACCAGGGTTAATATTTATATTTCCAGCCCAGACCTCCTCCTTGAGCTCCAGATTTATATATCCAGTTTTCTTCTGTACATTTCTCCTTGGACATTTTAAATTTAAGATGTCTACAATGGAATTCCCAATGCCTTTCTCAGATCTTCTATACCTAAATTCCTTCCCATCTCAGTAAATAGTAACTCTGCCCTGCATGCTCAGGTCACAAACCCTGAAGTTCACCTTGATTCCTCACTACAAGACATAATTTCCATTTGCCTCTCTCTATGCCTTCTAAACTTACTCTGTGCACTGAGAACCCTACTGAGTTCCTTCTCTCTTTGACTTCCATTTGGGTTCAACCAATGAGAAGCTCTCAGGAGAGCTGGAGAATAATAAGGTTGGTGTCCTCTTCCTCTTCAGGGCTCTTTCCTTGCCAGATGATTGTAGTTTGGTTGTCACCCTTTCGTGACCCTCTCCATACAACTACATTCTCTATGTTCTAGCAACCATCCTTTCCCCCTACGCATTAGGCCTTGGTATGATAACAGCTTCATTCTATGACTAGCTCCTGGGTATATTACTATCCCTTGTTGTTTTCCTTAAAACTTGCCCCATATTTTTGTAAATATTTAACTCTTCTCAAATTACCCAGTTTAGATGTGCAACTACCATTTCTTGGTCCAGGCCACCAATCTCTCCTGCCTGGATTATTGTATTAGCCTCTTAATTGATGTTCCCTGCTTTCTCCCTTGTCTCCCAACAGTCTGTTCTTCACAGAGAAGTGAGATGGATCCTTTTAAAAGTATCAGTTAAGTCGTATCACTCCTTTGTCTGAAAACCCTCTAATAGTTTCCTATATTAATTCGAATAAAGGCCAAAGCTCCTACGATGGCCCCAAAGGCCCTACAAGATTGATATGTCCTTCTCCTTCTTCTCTAACTTCATCTTCTCTTACTCTCCTAAAGGAAAACTGTTTTTCTACTAAAAACACTTCTAGACACCAAGGAAATGTGAGTTTTCCACGCCAAATAATTCTTCAGTGCTCTGTAGACATCAACTCATGGAGAATTTAACTCAATTCTCATATTAACAAGCCAGAGTTAGCAGACTGTCCCCACAACAGATTAAAGGCTTAATCCCACATGACTGCCCCCCAGCTTCAGACACCAATTACAAGTTATGGGTCTTCAGGTTATCCACACTTCTGTCCAAGTTGGTTACAAATCAGGAGTTCCCAAACCCCCTCTACAGTTTGATTATTTGCTATAATGGCTCACATAATTCAGGGAAACCCTCTACTGTTACTTTTGTTATAAAGGATACAAATGAATAGCAAGATGAAGAGGTATGTAGGGCAAGGTCTGGAAGGTCCCGAGTGTAGTTCTTTTCCTATGGTGTATGGGATGCTCCATCCTTCTGGAATAAGGGTGCATTCACCAACTCTGAAGTTCTATGGACTCCTTCATTCAGGATTTTTATGGGACTCCATTACAAGGATTGATTAAATCCTTGGCTATTGGTGATTAACTCAATCCCCAGCCTCTCTCCCCTCCCCAGAGGTCAGGAGTAGGGCTGAAAGTTCCAAATCTCTAATCACACAGTTGGTTCCTCTGGCAACCAGCCCATTTCCTGGAGCTATCTAGGGGCTCATTAAGAATCACCTCATAAACATAAACTCAGGTACAGTTGAGAGGGGCTTATTATGAGTAAGAGACACTCCTCTCACTCTTACCACTCAGGAAATTACAAAGATTTTTGAAGCTCTATGCCAGGAATTGGGGGTGAACACCAAATATATATTTACTGTATCAAAATACCACCTCTTCCCTTTGTTCTTTTTTGCTCATGGTATGTTTATGTCCTGGTGTTCTTCAAATGGTCACACACCTCAGGACCTTTGCATTTGTTGTTTAATCTTCTTGGAATAGTCTACTCCCCGATCCTTTTTTTTTTTTTTTTAAGATTTTATTTATTTATTTTGACAGAGAGAGAAATCACAAGTAGGCAGAGAGGCAAGCAAGGAGGGGTGGGAATGCAGTCTCCCTGCTGAGCGGAGAGCGGGATGTGGGGCTTGATCCCAGACCCTGAGATCATGACCTAAGCCAAAGGCAGAGGTTTAACCCACTGAGCCACCCAGGCGCTCCTCCTCAATACTTTCTTGAATCATTTTTCCAGTTATTCCTCAGAACATTTCTAAGTTCTTACTTAATTGTCATTCTCAGAGAGACCTATCATGACCATCCTATTTAACGTTGGAACCTCTTCTACCTATTTAGTTTTTTTCTTTTTCTTTAACATTTGCTGCATCTTGATATACTTTTTATTTTTTAATTTCTTTTGTTATCTGAATTTCTCCACTCAAAGGTAAGTTGAATGGAAACAGGGTATGTGTGAGTTCACTGCTTAATCCAAGGTATATAACAAATACTTACTCAATGAATGATGGAATGAATATAGTGAATTAGAGAGATGTATAAGAAACCTGTGAATGTCAGAGAAGACTGAGAAATTGCTTTTATTCTTCTGTTTCCTCACCCTGGCTTCACTAGTATGCTTCTGCTTCTGAATGGAAGTTCTAGTGAGCTTATGCCTCAATACCCAAAATATGTCTGCTCACTTATGCCAATGGGCAGATCTAAAAGTGGAAACTCAGAGTGGAAACTCAGATACAAAAAGTTCCTCTTTTAACTGGACTTCACAAATACAAGACTGAAGTAGACAAGAGCATAGGTAGCTTTGTTCCCATTGTAAAGGACAACAGTTCTAGAGTGTGTTTTGCTTCCTAGTATGATTATTCTTGACATGAATTGGATATTTTTTCAAGGTAACCTTTATAGTCAATGAATTTGCAATACCAAAAACTTTACTATATAATAATTTTATTCTTTAGTAAAAAGAGGAATTACGAGATAGAGATTGCTTAATTGTTTTTTCGTAAATAACAATTTAACTGAGGGAAGTTGTCCGTAAATATCTGCTAAGCGATTTTCTCATACCTCATATACAAGGTTTCTGCTTTTTTCCCTGAAACATAGTTCATACTAGGAAGCCTCAATTAAGACACCAAAATTTAAATCAGATATTAAATTTTAGTCATATTAAATAACTGCAAGGAATCTTAGAAGTTCAATCCTGTTTATTCATTCACATTTCACAGAGATTTTTAAAAAGGGATAGTTTCTGTTATATCAATAAGAATAACTAGACAAGAAAATAGGAACTTCTTTTTTTATTTTTCAGAGAGAGAGAGAGAGAGCATGAATGGGGTGGGGGGAGGAGGAAGAGGGAGAGAGAGAATCCCAGGCAGTCTCCACGCCCAGCATGGAGTCTGACATAGGGTTCAGTCCCATGACCCTGAGATCATGACCTAAACCAAAAGCAAGAGTTGGATGCTTAACTGGCTGAGCCATTTAGGTGCCATGAAAATAGGAATTTCTTTTGTGAATACATTATAGTGTTGATCATTGATATTTAAATATTTACCATGGTCTAAATAACTCACTTCAAAACTTTGTGATATATCTTAAGTTTGTGAGAGGATTTTGAAAGACATATTGGTTATGACCAAGACAAAGAAAGCATTTATTAAACTTCTGGTGTGTGTCATGCATTTTGATAGGCATTTTCACCTTCGTTTGCTGTTTGTTCAGCAATGTCTTTATTGAGATATAATTCATATATCATAAAATTTACCCATTTAAAGAGTACAATTTGGTTGTTTTTTTAAAAACATTTTCATAGAGTTGTGCAATTGTCACCACCATCAGTTCCCCTAAAGGAATACCTTACCTTTACGTAGTCACCCTCCATTTCCCTCCAAATTTCCCAGCCCCAAGCAACCACTAAAGTATTTCTATCTCTGTAGATTTGTGTATTTTGGACACTTCATATAAATGGAATTATTTGTTTGTGTGTTTGTGTGTGTGTGTGTGTTTGTTTTTTTGTTTTTGTTTTTGTTTTGTTTTGTTTTGTTTGTGACGAGCGTCTTTCACTTAGCACAATGTTCTCCAAGTTCATCAGTATTGTGACAGGTATTAGTATTTTATTCCTTTTCAGTGGCAAATAAAATTCCATTAAATAGATCTGTGCCACATTTTATCCATGCTCTCAACGTGAGTTGCTTCCATTTTTTAGTTATTATGATTAATGCTGCAATGAACATTGTATAAGTTCTGATGTGGATATATGCTTTCATTCCTCTTGGGTATATGTACTGTAAGACTATTTTGAGGAACTGTAAGACTATTTTCCAAAGCAGTTGCACTACTTTTCATTATTGCCAGCAGTGTATAAGAGTTTTTTTTTTTAAACTATATATATTTTTTCACTATAATGTATTATTTGTTTCAGGGACACAGGTCTGTGAATTATCAGCCTTACACACTTCACAGCACTCACCATAGCACATACCCTCCCCATTGTCCATCACACAGCCACCCTATCCCTCCCACCCTCCTCCCCTCCAGCAACTCTCAGTTCATTTCCCGAGATTGAGTCTCTTATGGTACATCTCACTCCCTGGTCCCATCTTGTTTCATTTTCCCTCCCTTCCCCTATGGCCCCCCACCCTCCCTCTCAAATTCCTCATATCAGTGAGATCATATGATAACTGTCTTTCTGAGTGACTTATTTTGCTTAGTATAATACCCGTTAGTTCCATCCATGTCATTGCAAATTACAATGGAATACATTTGATGGGATGCAACCATTAAAAACCCTGAAATCTTGCCATTTGCAGTGTGTAAGAGTTCTAACTGCTCCACATCTTCACCGTTTTATTTAACAATATTGAATAATGTTTATTTATTAATATTTAACAACAGTTCTTCTGGACAGATATTATAAGTCTTATTTTATATATGAAGAAACAAAGCCTCAGAAAAAGCACAAATAATTGTCCAAAATCATAAAGGTAGTAAATTGTAGAGCTAGTTTTTAATTCAGTTCTAATATAAAACCTATACTTTCCATTCATTCCAAAATTGTATTATTTTCTGGAATAGTTTTGAGGATCATTTACATTTAGCACTTATTTGAGTGCCCCCCATGTCTTTGGAGTTGGGGGAGCAGTTAACTCAATTTGCCTATAGTTTGATGAGACTAATGTCTTAGAATTGTTTATATATAGGTCAGCAATTTTAGGTCTATTTTAATACTCTTAAAAATTAATGAGGACCCAAAGTACTTTTGTTTATGTGGTTTTTGTCTATTGACATTTTTTGTATTAGAAATTAAGACTGAGAAAAATGTTAATATTGATTAATTAATTTAAAATAACAAATGTGTTGTTAAGATAAATAACATTTAATAAAAATAGCTTTAATATCTAAAACATAATTTAGTTAAATGAGTGGCATTATTTCACTTTTTTGCAACTTATTTAATGTCAGGCATAACACAACATATTTAAATTCTCACGGCTGCTCCTGCATCCAGTCTGCTACAATATGTTGTTTTGGTAGAAGTATATGAAACACTATGCATATACGGTTTAGAAAGTGAAGTATTTTAATAACTTTTATAGATAATTGTGGATATTCTTTGTATTATAATTTACAAGTAATATAAAGGTTAATTGTGACTTAGAATCTGAAACATAATGAGCTCTTTATATTTTATTACCATTAGTCTAACTTGTACTTTGAATGGATCTTTTAGCAATGTATGATTTTATTACCTGGTTTGGTCATTTGGAAAATATTGGATCACAGAGTTATACAGACCTTCCAAATGTTGACATATTTCATGATACAATATAAAATAATCACATCCATTAGTATCACATTTGTAAATTTGAATTTTATTATTAAAAACAAATACAGCCAGTTGTTTTCCTTGAAGTGGAAAGACTCACTTCATAACATTTTTGAGAAAATGTCTTTTAAAAATCCAAGATATGGAAGCAACCCAATTGTCTAGTCATACATGAATAGGTTAAAAAAATGTGGTATATATAATGAAATATTACCCAGCCACAAAAAAGCATGAACTCTTGCCATTTGCAACAAGATGGATGGTTCTAGAAGGTATAATGCAAAATGTGAAATAAAGTCAGGCAAAGAAAGGCAAATAACCACATGATTTCAGTCATACATGGAATTTAAGAAACAAACAAAAAAAAAATGAAAAAAGAAAAAAGACCAAAAACAAGACTTTTAATTATAGAGAACAAACTGGTGGTTGCCAGAAGGGGAGGGGATTGGTGAAATATATGAAGGGAATTAAGAATACACTTATCATGATGAGCACTGCTTAATGTGTAGAATTGTTGAGTTATTATATTGTACACCTGAAACTAATGTACCACTTATGTTAACTATACTTGAATTTTTAAAAAAAAACCACAAAAACCCTAGTTTGAATACCATTCTGTGCCTGTCATTCATTCTGTCAAGTAAAAATGGTGTTCTATGGAAAAAGCCATTACTTTGGATCTTGAAGACTCACACAAGTCCTTTTCGTCAAGAAAACTATTGTTATTTTGGTATGTAGCAGAATTACTTTATATGTACTTATAATTTGGTTACATATATTATAAAGTATACTCTAAGTTGAGATTTAATAAGTTAATTTTTTTTTACTGTTTTATCAAGAATTTTTAAGTGAAACTGACATTAGAGAAAATACACATGCACTTGTGATGAGCATTGGGTGTTATATGTAAGTGATGAATTACTAAATTCTACCCCTGAAACCAAAACTACATTATATGTTAACTAATTTAAGTTTAAATACAATCTTGGATGAAGAATAAATAATAAGTACATATGTGTGTTTACAAAGACTTCAATTACTGCTAACTAGTACAATTCAGTGTCACTGTCTTGATTTATGGTAAGGCACCAGTAATTTTACTTATCATTAGTTTTGCACCTTTAGACTAAATGTCAGTGCAGTGAAAAGACAAAAAGATCAGTAACATTATAAACACATTTTTACATATATAGCATTCATATAAAAGTGGACCCCAGTGGTGGCCAAAATGCTTTTTGGAAAGTATGAGTCAAGTGATAGATGTAAATATGATGGTAGCGAGAGGAATAAATATTCTCTTCTAAGTTAAATATTTTTTAAGTCTTTGATTATTATTCAGTATATATGCAATTATTTAAAACATTAATTTAGAAGGAAACTAATTTGTTTAAATATCTTCTGACCTCAAATTCTATTCCCTCAACTTTCTTTACATGATATTTAGTAGAAAAATTTTTTTTAATGTTGGGAAGAAATAACTTATAAATGATTATGTGCCCTTGAGAGAGAGATATTTTATTCTTTTTTAATAAAGATTTTATTTATTTGATACAGAGAGAGAGAGATCACAAGGAGGCAGAGAGGCAGGCAGAGAGAGAGGGGAAAGCAGGCTCCCTCCTCACTAAAGAGCCCGATGTGGGTCTCGATCCCAGGACACTGAGCTCATGACCTGAGCTGAAGGCAGAGGCTTAAACCACTGAGCCACCCAGGCCCCCCTTTATTCTTTTTTTAATACATGATTTTATTTAGTCTGTCCATTAATAACTAATATTCGAGAACATTTAATGATATTAATGGAACTCAACATCAGAGAAATTCAACTTAATTTTTTTACCTTTCAATGTTAGATATTAGTAAGAGAGATAGTTATAATAATTATGGTCAAAAGTATTATGTCAAAAACAAAATAAATAGTATTAGTCGACACAGAATTGAATTTTTGGTGTAAAGTTCTTTGACCACAAGAAAGACCATTTGGTTTATTCCACTAATGGGACAATCTCTTAAAGCTGGGATGGCCTCTTCTTGGTATTTCTTCTGATTATTAGCATAGTTATCTGTGATTATATGAATGAAGATGAGTGTAGTTGTATTCATCCTGCTTATTTCAAATGATAGGACATAACCAATTACTGTAGTAATGAAGAGGTAGATAAGCCATGCCAACTGCCCAATATTTTTGAGGCTAATAGATTTAGCCTATGGAGTTTAGTCAAGATTCAGGAGTAAAAGCCCCCATGAGATATAGTATGTAGCCAGATTGGGAGCTTAAGAAAAGAACAAAGCCATAAATTGTTCTTTCTGGCAATGGTGATGGTAAATTTTCTGCCATTTTCCCTGTGGCTTTAGACAATCACATTGTACTGCAGCCAAGACGCTTGGGGAATGGGGCCTTCCACACCCCCTCCATGGGTGTATGGTGAGTGTGAGTGTTGAGATATTTTGTTCTTAATAATTCTAAGAATTGCATAGTATCACTTATCACTGTACATTATTATACAATAGAATACAGAAGTATATAAAGTAATAACATAGAATTCTCTCTTTCCTCTATCCCTGCTAGCCTATTTTAAAAATGGAATTTTTAAAATAAAAATATGTTATGCAACTTGCTTTTTTGCCCCCTTAATATAGATTTATCTCATTTTGGGAGGTAAAATTTTTGTCTGTTTTGCTCACTAATCTCCAAAATTTAGAATAGTGCATAGAAGATGCTCAGTAAATATTTGTTAAATGAATGAATTCTTCACTTTACCTTAAGAGCTGTCCTTATAATATACCCAGATCAACAAAGAATAATTTATCCAGTCCTCTATTGATAAACATCGGCTTGTTCCCAGCTCTCACCTTTAAAGTAATACTATAGTAGAAAAAATGGGTGGAAGAATATTTCAGGCAATATGAATAGCATGAGTGAGACCGGAAATGTGAGAGTGAAATTACTTTTCTGCAGAATCTCATATTTTTAGTGAAAATAATGTGTGCATGTGTGTGTGCATTTGTGGTTAGGGTGGGCAGGTGTTAGAAGTTGGACAGGAAAAGTGGGAAATGAGGTTAGATGAACAAGCAAGTACAAGATCATGAAGGGGTATGTAAGCCATTTAAATTAGTCTGAACTTTATTAGTAGAGAACCACTGAAGAGTTTAACTAGGTGAGTGATAGGATCATGCCTGGATTTCCAACTTCCATCTTCATCCTTGTGACTGTTGGAATAAAGTGGTATTTTGTAGTGAATGAAAGTGTCTGATTTTAGGACTTTATGAAACATTTGGAATAAAATATATCATAATTCTGTATCATGTAACTTTTATTCACTGTCAGGATAGATTATAAACTTTGTTTAAAATTTATTTATTTATTTATTTATTTATTTATTTATTTTAGAGGGGGAAGAGCATGAGCAAGAAGGGCAGAGGGAGAGAGAGAGGGAGAATGAATTTGAAGCAGACTCTGTGCTGAGCATGGAGCCATCCCACCCCCCTGATATGCCCTGAACTGAAACCAAGAGTTAGAAAACCAATCGACTGTGCCACCCAGGTGCCCCAGGATAGATTCTACAATGGATTTTTAATACAGACATTATCTGACCATATTAGCAAATATTTATTGAATGTTTACCATGTAAGAGCACTGTTCTAAGTGCTTCTCATGTATTAACTTGTGTTCACTTCATCTATACAATAACCTGTTATTATTCTAATTTTATAAAATAGATCAAAAGGTCAGAGTTACAGCACTAGAAAGTAGTGGAGCTGAGATTTAAAACTAGGCAATCTGGCTCCAGAGCCCATGGTCTTAAACATTCGCATACTGCTTTCTAAATCTGATTATTCCTAAAATATAGAAACAAAGCCTGTGAACTTACATATGAAGCTGTGATGTCAAAAATTGTTATATTTCTTCATTTACAGAATGATGTAAATTAAGCTTAATGTATTCTGCTTTTATTCCAGTTTATTTTTTTTGTAAGTTTAAAGAGACAAAAATACATTTTGTGAATTAGTGAGTTTGCTGGCCAAACTAAACATTAATGATAACGTCACATTGTAAAAGAAGATGGTTTTTAAATTTGGTGAAGTTACTCTCAAAATTAACTAAAAACAATCACATCTGAAAAGTTAATGCTGGGTTGCATATCAATATATAATGTTAAGCTAATGAATATATGTATGTTGTCTATCAAGAAGAGGTTGTAAACTAACCATAGAATCTATTTGGGGCCTTAGGGATTATAATCTAGGAGACAGAGAATCCACCAAAATCGAAAGTGTACTTGGAGTTAGGAGGGGAGAATGCAGGTTTATAAAGGCAAAAACCATGAGGTTACATAACTTGTTTTGAAAGAATTATGATTGGTGCTGGCAGAATTTAAACTGACTAATACGCAGTAGGTTATTTAGATAATAGGCATTACATTATTTCTATTTCAGTTTAAGTTAGAAGGATGTGCTCAAGGACATGGTAGAGTTACAAATGACAAATTGCAATTGATGAAAGTTAAAAGTTCATGGTGTTTTGACAGTTGAAACAGGAGCTGTGCATAGGTCCTATTTCCTCATTGTCCTTTTGACTCTATTTTGAATGACTCTCTTAGCAAGGCTTACATCATTTTGAATCTTGTTTCACATGTATATGTATACAATATGTTTCCATTTATAGTTCTTGGTCACATAAATGATTTTTTCTCATGTTACCAAGAAATTAATGATCTTTACAGATATAGGCAAGATTGAATGATTTTCATAAAAAATTAAAGTTGCAGAGAGAGTTTATATTCATGGAATATTTCTAGATTATAACCTATAAGTAGAAGTGTCCTTATAGTTTATCCAATCCAACACTCTCGTTTTACAGGTGGGGAAACGGAAGGCCAGAAAAGTACTTGCACAAAATGGCAAAACTAAAACTAGAACCCAGATATCCAGATTTATATTCCAGTCACTTTCCACTATACAACTTCATAATCAAATATTTTTATATTTGATGGTGCGCAATATTTTGCACACTTTGCAAATTACAAGATGAGCATCATACTATTTTTGAATTTTATTATTTTTTCTTTTTGTTCTCTGTGTACTAGCAAACAGTGAACTCTGACTAAATACATACTTATGTGATTTATCTGATCTCAATTTGAGATTTTTATCTGTTAATCTTTATAACTTTCTGCATTTCTATTACCCTACAGACCCAAAATGCCGCTGATTTTTTAAAATCACTTTTTTGAAAGAGAGAGAGGCTCTCTGAGGAACAGACTCTTAGCTCTAGAGAACAAACTGATGGTTATCAGAAGTGAGCTGGGAGGGGGAATGGGTGAAATAGGTGATGGGGATTAAGGAGTTTGCTTGTAGTGATGAGCGTGGGTATTGTACCTAAGTGTTGAGTCACTATATTGTACACCTGAAACAAATAGTACACTGTATGTTAACTAACTGGAATTTAAATAAAAAACTAAACAAAAAAGGTATGTATGGATTTTCAACCGCACAGGGTACTGGCGCCCCTAACCCATGTTGTTCAAAGCGTGTCTGTAGTATGTAATCATACTAGAGGAAAACATGCTGGATTTGCCAGTTAAAAACAGATTCAGTTTAGATGGCCCCTTCAGATCTTTTGGTTCTGCTTATTTTTTCACAGTGTCACCCTGTTTTTATTTCACTTAACATTATCACATGGCATTTTTTCATTTTTAAAAGGCTTTTCCTAATATTAGTTAAAAATCCAATTTTCCTATGTGTAATCAGCACCTGAATATAGATAGACCTGTTTACTTCATCGTTTCACTATAACTGGACTCCCCATTTGTTTTCAGTTTTTCACTATCACCAGTACTGTTTCAGTGAATATCTTTTAATATAATAATCTCTTAACACATAGACTTTTATCCTTGAGAATGTAATTTCAAATAAAGAAAATCTTGTTAGAAATGAAATCACTTTTTTTTTTTAAATGATGCCCTGTCTCCTGAGGAGCTTAAGACTAGATTTCTTTATATAGTTCTTGCTCTTATTTAAAGGAAATTAGGATCTGGAGAACCCTGCAGGCCCTCAGGTTTTCAAATACATTGGCCAATGAAATACAAAGATTCTCACGGCCCATAATATTCCAGTTGTTAAATTTGATCAATGTTGGGCCCAGGAATCTTTCCAAATCCATATGTAACTGTTTTACCTATGAAACATTCTGATACGCTATTTCTGAAAAAGTATCATTTGAACTCTGATTAATATCTTTAAACCAGTACATATGAAAACTAGCATGCTGAGTGTTCCAGAGTGAAAGTCTGGAACAACCTTTGAACAAGTTGTGCTTCTCAAGATATTTACTTATTGATTGCTTCTGTCATTGACTAGCATTTCATTGTTAGACAACCTAGATAGACTTGAGGAAGTGAAAATTCATTTAAATAAAAAAATTGCCTTTTAAATGGATTGAGAAAAATGATTACTGAAATCCACTGTCTTCCAAAAACAATTTAAAGTGGATTATTTCCCCTGATTTTTTAAGAGATGGTGTGTTACAGTGGAAGGAGTTCTGAGCTAAGCATCAGACTTCTGTGTTCTAGTCCTAACTTGAATTCTCGTTTTGACATCATGCATATGACTTTCCCGTTCTGGATTTCAGCTTCCTGATTTGTAAAACTTGGAAGCTGAATGCTTTGATTCTTTACAACATTGCTTTTCTGAGTTGTGATTGTTTAAATAGGTATACTTTTAAGAAGACATTTCATGTTATTTTTTAATAGATGAATTTTTGACAAATCACCTTCAGCTATAGATTAATGGTGGTAAAACCAGCAATGGAAAATACGGGAAACAAACTGGTTTGATCAGGAAAAATGTGAGACATGTTTTCTTTCTTTCATAATGCACCCTTTTTGCCCTTAAAAAGCTCAGATAGGCAGTAAGCTTTGTAACAACTGTTTACTTATGTTCCAATTGGGAAATACATTTGGAGCTATATACATATACACTTACTCCTCTTCCCCCCCATCCCCCAGACCATCTCCCTTCTTCCAGTTTTCCTGTTTTCCAGTTAATGGGGTCGACCTGGGACTTCAGTCTAGGGAAAATAAGCACAGTGTTACTTCAATGCTAATGAGAGCTGTGAAACTTCAAGATAAGAAAATGTATTCTCAGAATATCAGTCTAGATTAACTGGTTGTTTTGAAGTGGAAGTAAATGGGTTTGAAGTTAGGGTTTAAGATCTGGCTGTGTGATTTTAAGTAAATCTTATGTCCTCTCTGTCTTTTTCTACGTTTGTGAATTGGAGATGGACAGCAATGATAGCCACCATACCAGGTGGTTTTGAGGTTCAAAAAAACCTAACGTATATGAAAGCCATTTTCTAGTACCTTTTCAGTTGTTTAGATTTTTATTATATCTAGTTTGTTTTCATGTATAGATTAGCTGAAACAATGTTATCATTCATGTCTATTCACCTTATTAACTAAATACTTATTAATGATTTTATATATCCATTTTGACAATAAGTTTTTAGGCTAAGTAAGGCCATTTTTATGATAGACTTCTATTACTTTACCAACTAAAATAGAAAGAAGGTTAAAATGAGTAGCCCAATACTGAATAATTCCTTACTGTATATTTTTATCTCGGTAGGGTTAGTAACCTGGTAGAATTTCTCCCATGGTGTTTATTTTATAATGAAAATGAAATGAATGATAGTAATAATTATACCACCTCACCCGTGTTGATGAACTCTGCCTTATATTTCTTGGGTTCCCAAAGTAAACTCTTATTAGCTCTTTCCAAGTAGTCTAAGCTGCTGTTGATTATTCAGTTCATTTGAACAAGTGGAGGGAACAAAAGAGTGTGCGTAGTCAACTCTTGATCACCTGTGCTCTCAGTTGCACAGATAATTCCAAACAGCAGCTACTTCACCTGTTTACATTTTGCTCATGAATGGATTTAAGAGTTACACTTAATGTAACAATGTCTGATAATCTGGGAACTCACTTGTCTTTGGCTTGTTGCAATGATAATTAAAACTTGGAAGTGTTTTCCCTGAATCTAAAATATCTTTTATTGCCTAGAATATATTGGCCCCAAACTTAACTTGTGAATCTTCTTGGAAGAGTCTTTGTTTCCTTCATCTCTTTGGCACACAAAAGACTGATAAATGCTTCAGTCACTTTTGCTCCTCACCTCCCGCCTCCCCAGTCTAAGTAGGCAAATCCACTCTTTGTTTAAATAAAGATGTTGGGAAACTAAATTTTTATAACATTTATTATTGAACTGAATTTGGTTCCAAATTCAGACCAAAAATCCATTTAGTTATTATATAGGCATTGTATAGTGGCATTGCCTTTGGATCTACAGAGTTTTGAAATTTCTTAATTGATGTACACTTTTGTATTTTAGACTTTTTTTCTTTAAAAAATGTGTTTCTGCTGCCTCTGATTTAACTTTTACAATTGTGGACTAATAGTGTTACAGCTTAACTCAGGTATTCTTACAGAGCAGTGCCTGAAAAACTCCAGGAATGGCACAATCATTTTCCCCAAATCACATTTAGTAGATTTTCTTATATTTTGGTGTTTGTTTCTTTTCCCAAGAAAAGTATTTTTTTAAAAAGATTTTATTTGTTTATTTTAGAGAGAGAGAGAGAGAGAGAGGAGGAGCAGAGCAAGAGGGATAGACAGACTTCGTGCTGAGTGCAGAGCCTGATGTGGGGCTCAATCCCAGGACCCTGGGATCATGACCTGAGCCAAAATCAACAGACTGAGCCACCAGGCAACTCTAGATCCTTCAGTTTTTAAATTACTGATGGTCTTTATAATTAACTATATAAAATACATTTATTTATGTAATCAGGATAGGAATTGTATTTTCTTTAGAACCTTTCAATTCCACTATGCTTGGTAATGTCTGGTTAGAACTGCCTGTGTGTAAGCTTGGAAATATAGTTTAGGACTCAAATGTAGCTCAGTTTTGGAGGTATGGGTGGTTTCTTTTCATACTTCTATTAATAGATAATTGGGAATTACTTATTTTTCTATATTAGGAAGAAATTTGGTAAACATTGTTGCTGTTGATTTCCTAGAAACTTAACTATAAACTCTCTGGAATAATTGTTAGCATGTAGATTTTAAATACTGTTTTGTAGAACTGGAATTCTACAGTTCTGTAGAAAATTCTGTAGAAAATTCTTTTCCCATAAAATTTACTCAAAGGCCCTTGACTCTGTGGCTTTTACTGAATTCTGGTATAGATTTTCAAAAATTTGGCTGAATTTTCAACTTAAAATTAAGTAGGAAAGTTTTATTTTACTGTCTTTATGCTAGACAGAACTTTTCATTAATTTTGCTTTAAAATAACTTTCATTATTTCTTCCTTAGTTATAACCGAAGGCCTTAGAATCTTCAGAAGCAAATATGTTTTTCATTGATTCATACATTTGGATATTTATCATATGAAAGAAGAACATATGCTTAATATCAAAATTAAAATTTACGATGATACAATGCTATAAGATTTAGACATTTTAATATTCTCCTCTATTTTTAGATGGATATTTTTGTGTTGTTTAGTTAATTACTAAGTAAAATTGTAAGTTTGTCTCTTCTAAAATGAGAAAAATTAGCATGACCTTGTAGCTTCCTAATTGGGAATTACATTTCATGGAAAATTGATTGACTATTTCTATGAATGTTATATTAAAAATTTCTCTTCAAAATACTTGACAAGTAAGGAGCATTTGTACAAGCTTTATGAAACCAAGATTACCTTGTTATGTTTACTCAATGAAGGGTCCATTATATCTATATTTGTTTATATTGAATTTCTGCATGTGTTCAAAAGTGATGAACTGAGCCTAATTATTCTATAGAATTGCATCATCCATATTTCAGGCTTACCAACAGCATAAAATTCCATTAAATATGGAAAATATGAAGTTTATCAACTCTAGGGTTCTATTTACATAACAATATTTAGAAACTAACCTTAGGTGACCATAAGTTATGACTGTGTTTGAGCTTACCTGGGATTGCCTGGTTTATACTTTTGTTCTTGATGTACTCATTCACAGTGTCTCCATTCATTTAAAAAATGTCCTCCTTTGAATGATGAATTATATGAATTAATTCACGTAATAGAATTCCTTTCCAAAAGTATTTGTTGAAGCCTTACTATGTGTCTGTTTTAGGAGCTGGGGAAATAGCTAATAGTAAACAAATTAAAAGAAAAATATTATCAAGTAACTCAGAAGATTATGTCTGCTATTGTTGCCAAAAAAGTGATCAGGTAAATTGTCTTTGTCACTGAACATAACAAAAATAAAATACGTGCATAGTAATAGAGTACCACTGAAATCACAGTACATTAAATATACAGAAAGACAATGAGATGTCACCTCACACCTGTCAGAATGGCTAAATTCAACAACTCAAGAAACAACATGTGTTGGTGAGGATGTGGAGCTCTCTTGCACTGTTGGTGGGAATACAAGCTGGTGCAGCCACTTTGGTAAATGATATGGAGGTTCCTCAAAAAGTTAAGAATAGGGGTGCCTGGGTGGCTCAGAGGGTTAAAGCCTCTGCCGTCGGCTTAGGTCATGATCTCAGGGTCCTGGGATCGAACTCTGCATCAGACTCTCTGCTCAGCGGGGAGCTTGCCTCCCCCTACCCCTCTGCTTGCCTCTCTGCCTACCTGTGATCTCTGCCTGTCAAACAAATAAATAAAATATTTTTTTAAAAAGTTAAAAATAGGGACACCTGGGTGGCTCAGTTGGTTAAGCGTCTGCCTTCGGCTCAGGTCATGATCCTGGTGTCCTGGGATAGAGTCCTACATCAGGCTCCTTGCTCAGCAGGGAGTCTGGTTCCCTCTCTGCCTCTCCCCCTGTTTGTGCATGCTCTCTCTCTCTCTGATAAGTAAATAAAAATCTTTTTTAAAAAGTTAAAAATAGAGATACCCTATGATCTAGCAATCACACTACTAGGTATTTACCCAAAAAATACAAAAATACTAATTCAAAAGGACAAATGCAGCCCAATGTTTATAGCAACATTATCTACAGTAGCCAAATTAGGGAAACAGCCCAAGTGTTGTTCATCGACTGATGAATGCCTAAGAAGATGTGGTATTACTTAGACATCAAAAAGAACGAAAACTTGCCATTTGCAACAACATGGATGGAACTAGAGGGTATTATGCTAAGTGAAGTAAGAGAAAGATAAATGCCATGATTTCACTTATTTGTGGAATTTAAGGAAAAAAAATGATCATAGGGGAAGGGAAGGAAAATAAAATAAGATAAAAAGAGAGAGGGAGGCAAAGAGACTCTTAATTATAGGAAACAAACTGTGGGTTACCAGATGGGAGGTAGGTGTGGTGTTGGGGTAATTGGGTCATGGCATGAAGGAGGACACTTGATGGAAATGAGCCCTGGGTGTTATATGCAACTGATGAATCACTAAATTCTACCCTGAAACTAATAATACACTATATGTTAACTAAATTGATTTTTAAATAAAAAATTTTTTAAAGTATATGATGGGGATTAAGGAGTGCACTTATAATGAGCAGCACGTGTTGTATGAAATATATACTATATTGCACACTTGAAACCAATATTACACTGTATGTTAACTAACTGGAATTTGAATAAAACTTTAAAAAGAAAAAATAGGTTCGGAGCAAAAAATAAATATTTACACAGAAAGGAACCTATCAACATTTTTTAAAGAGATTAGAGATATGCTACAGATGTGTCAATAAGCTGTATCAGGTAAGAAAGTGTTGTTTTTATAAAGTCAATGAACAGTTAAAATTTTTCAACTTTGTTTTAAACTTGTAAGTGTAGGAGAAACAAGCTGCAAATACCCATTTACTTAATTATAATTTTGGGGGGCAAGTAGAACAGAAATCTCAAATGAGGTTGCTTGTAGTTTGTTAAAGCTTATTAGTATACCTATTATTTTCTTAAACTATAGATAGTGAATCAGCTAAACAAAATCTTCTTGGCTAGTGTAGGTATATAAAATAAAGTGTGAGAAAGCTGGGTAGGGGGCATAGACTTTAAAATATTGCAAGACACTGATTTGGATCAATCTATAGGGATATAGTCAGGGTCATTCTTCCCATTGAATTTTTAAATTCAACCAAAGAGTAGATTTTATCCATTAAAAAGTATACTTTAAAAAAAATTCCTCTAAAAAAGCTTTGGTGACATAAGGACAGCTGAATGAGTTGGCTAATCAATTGTATGTAACTCTTTTTGCAGTTCTTTCTTTGTTTTTTTTTAAAGATTTTATTTATTTATTTGACAGAGAGAGAGAGAGATCACAAGTAGGCAGAGAGGCAGGCAAGAGAGAAGGGGGAAGCAGGCTCCCTGCTGAGCAGAGAGCCCGATGCAGGGCTCGATCCCAGGACCCTGAGATCATGACCAGAGTTGAAGGCAGAGGCCTAACTCACTGAGCCACCCAGGTGTCCCCTGGCAGTTCTTTCTTTCGCCAATTAAGAATTAGAACCTGATTATAGGTTCTGTAATCTCTGATTACAGTGTCTTGGCTTATAATTCAATTCTATTGAAAGAAGATAGTGTTAGAAAGGGTTAATATAATAATGTAAGTCCCTCTGAATTATTTCCTGTATAATTGCTTATATAATTATATATTATATAATTGCTTATATAATTCATGTAGTCTTTCAGTTGATTCTACCTTCTAAGTTATAGTTGGTATTCAGAGAAGTGTTGAAATTTTTTTTCACACGACTTGGAATTTAATTTCTAGGTGTAACATCTTCTGAGTCCCTACTCAGAAATGAGTCCCTACTCATTTTCTTTTCTTTTAAATAATTATTTATTTTATTATTTTTAAAATATATTTTTTAAAGATTTATTTATATGGGGGGGAGGGGAAAGGGAGAGGGAGAGAGAGAATCTTAGACAGACTCCCTGCTGAGCACAGCCTGAGGTGGGGCTTCATGTCATAAGCCTGAGATCATGACCTGGGCTGGATGCTTAACCAACTGAGCCACCAGGCACCCCCTGAGTAGAGAATTTTCAAATATATATACATAGATTCAGTCCTTTTAGTCATCAGATTTTGTTTATTATTTACAAGATTTTAAATAATGTTACATTGTAATTGTCCTAAATGTAGTTTTCCTTTTAATACCATTATATCTGCCAACACAATATTTAACTTTAAAAAAAAATGCAGAAGGACTTGATGAAGACTGTATGAAGTCATTGTCTTAAACTAGTTGTCTTTTCTTTCTTTCTTTTTTCCCTAGAAATGTTTGTGGTTTACTGGAAAGAGCTTGGGCTTGGAGATCAGGTCTTCTGGCTTAGAATCATGGCTCTATTGGTTACAAGCTATGTTATCTTAGACATATTTTAACCTTATTTGCCTCATTTCCCCAAGTTTGTTGAAATGTTAAAAATGCTAAGTACTAACCCTAGTGCATAGGAAGTATTTGAACCATCATAGTGCTCAAAAAAAATGTTTGTAGAATCTGAATCTACATTTCTTTAGTTTTCCAAATTTTATTATTTACCTCTTTTAATTGGCTTTGATTTTCTACTGCTTACATAGCAATGAAGATGGTCATTAATTTCAGGCAGTTAACAGTGGTAACTAACTGGAAGCAACTCACATAAGGCTGAAATATTGCTGAAGTCTAGAGCAATTCTATCTGGTTTGTTAAAAAGAGCAATTCCTATCTCTAGCTGTTCTGGGAACTAACAATTTAGATAGAGTTGGTTATGCGTTCACTTCAACTTTACTGAGCACAAAATAAGTGGTGGGTACCATAGTTAAGATCTGTGCTTTGTCACAGAGATGAACATGACACACAGCCTGCCCTTCAGCAGCAGTCAGGTAGGAAGTACCCATCATGGCCTCTCATTTGCTCTTCCTCCCCACCCCTTTTCCACAGAGAATTAGGAGTAACACTAAGATTCTTACCTAATTCACAGCAGAGGTTTTAAACCTGTTTGGGGAGCCAGCAGAGTCCAGCAGGGAAGATGTGCTTGCGATCTGTGTGTTTGAAGAGCCCGTTACCTCTGCAGGTCCTCTGGGACTACTGATGTTATAATGTTTTTTACAACCAAAGTTCTTTTTAAGTATCGCCCTTAAATGCAATGATTGCCATCATCTTGATGCCTTTTCAGACATTTGTTTCTTTAAAAGGTGCTGTCCAGCACTGCTGAGGTAATTTATCAGAACTATCCCAACGACTGTGGTATTCTATTCCTCATGAGGTTCAAATATTAATATATTTTTACCTTCTTGCCTCTGCATCAAATGGCTAGCTTTTGCCTTCAAGTTAAAAAAGTAGAAATCCTTATTTTTTATTCATATGACAATTGTAAGACCATAAATGTTTCAAAGTTACATTAGAAAGTGATTTTTATAAACTTCTTTTAAAATTCCATTTGTAACCTGCAGTTATTGTTTGAAGTGATCCTCTTTTAAAACCTTGAACCATGCTTTTCTGTGCATTTGTAAGAGAATGTCCCAGTATGAGAATAGGACATCCTGTTTGTGACTAAACTGGTTGAACAAACATACACTGACTTTTAATTTAATTTTTAAAAGAAAAGGGCTTAAAATGTTTAGAAATATTTTGTTCACATTTACATTAGCATGTTAAAGATCATCCTGTGGTGAGACAAGCTTGATCATTTCTGGACCGAGGTTTTAATTGTCTTTCTTCCTTTCTTTGGTATTCCTTAATTTTTGTGCCCTGAATATTATGGCTTTTACATGGGAAACATTAGATAACCTTCAAAAAAGCTTTCTGAACATAATGTAGTTTTATAGTGAGATGATGATAGCACCTATTGTACCAGAAATCAATGTTAATGTCAAAATTGAGAATGAAAAGAATTTGCTACTCATCCAGCTGTATTCAGCTATGAAAGAACAATCAAAGAAACCACAATTTCAGAAACAGTATGAAATTTCCATTTCCATTTTCCCTTCTACAAACTCACCATCTGAGTTTGTAATGTGTGGTTTCTGTATTTCTGGCTAGTTATCTGATCAGATACTTAGTACTGTAATTTGGGTATCTGTGAACTATCAGTGATTATGTAAAAATACAAATAAGCAATCTTCTTTCGTTGTTGTTTCAGTTCATTTTAATGTAAAGTTTTTAACAAACCTTCCCATTAGAGTCTTAGCACTAGTAGCAGCCAGGTCCACTGGGATGTCCTGATACCTACAGACAACAGTGGGGAAGAAGGTGATCTGGACTGGGCTCTCTAGATTGCTGATCAAGTAATTAAGGGCAAAGCTGAGGTCGGGATTTAAGGAGGAGCCAAAAGGGCCTCTAAAAGCCAGAGAACAAATATGTTGGGGGAAAACTAAGACTCCAATATTTGAGAGTTCAGGTCCACATATTAGGTCTGGTGGAGGTTTTTTTTTTTTTTTTAACATTTTATTTATTTGAGAGAGAATGAGAGAGAGCATGAGCGAGAAGGTCAGAGGGAGAAGCAGGCTCCCCGTGGAGCTGGGAACCTGATGTGGGTGGGACTTGATCCAGGGACTCCAGGATCATAACCTGAGCTGAAGGCAGTGGCTTAACCAACAGAGCCACCCAGGCACCCCTGGTCTGGTGGAGTTTTAAACAGGAATCCAGATGGGGAGATCTGAACACCAGGAGTTTAGAATTTGAAGGAAATACAATTAGATGGATAAAAGAGAAAGAGACTAAGAGAGTGAGAGATTGGATTAGTAATGGAAAGCAACTACAGATAATGGGAGATATTTGTGTTTTATGCTAAAGGGTCAGAAGAGCTTTGTGTTAGTGGGTTGAGCTATCTTAAAGAACAAAAGGTATCCTAGATCCTTCCCTAGGTAAATTCTTTCATTTTAGTAAGGACCTCAGGAACATTGTATTTAAAAAACAACAACAACAACAGAACTCAAAAAGAATTTCAGCTACTTTTTCTGGGTGAAGTTGTTTTGAGAAGGTGGATTATTTAAGAGTACTATTCTCCATTTATCATATGGTTAAGAGGACAGAGTCTTTGGCCCAACTGCCCAATTTTTGAATCTTAGACATATGATTTAAGAGCTTAGAACTTGGACAAATTGCTTGACCTTTTTATGCTTTAGTTCCCTCATCTTTAACATGGAGATAACAATATGAACTACTGCATAGGATTGTCATGAGGACTCAGTGAGTTGATGTATAGATCTAAAGCTCTTCCTAACACAAAGCAATTCTGTGTAAGTTTAAGCAATTATTATTATACAATGAGGCATATTGTACTAAGGCAGGGGTTCCCTTGATCTACACTAGGCAAGTTGTAAATGCACCCTGGAAGTGGGCAAGCATATGGTGTGCTTCTATAGGCAACTGTCCTAAGCCTTAGTTGTATCAGACAGATTCCTCGGTCCTTGCTAGGAACACTTCCTCGACTTCTCCAGGTGACTTCCTATTGGCTAGCCCCTCACCATCTCAGTCTGCGGCCACACTGCACCCTATGGCAGCAGCACACTTCATGTGTCCAGATATCTGAGTGTATTTCTCAGCCTTTCATTGGTGTTGTAAATTTTGTTTCTGGAATGTTTGGGAATGCCATGGTCTGCACAATCTTTGTACTTGGGCTGGAACCAGGAGGCCGTATGCTTATTGAGGAGAGAGGGTTTGGGAAATAAAACAGAGCAGAGGATCTTAACTGCCAGGCTGGGTGCTAATTTCTTGAGTAATTCCAGGCATATCACTTAAGTCAAGATCTATTTGTACATCTATAAGTTGTCAAAGTTCAGCTTACTCACCTCTTTGGTTGTCTAATTGCCTAGCCTCGCTTTTAAAATTATTATTATTATTATTTTTAAGATTTTATTTATTTATTTGACACTCAGAGATCACAAGTAGGCAGAGAGGCAGGAGGAGAGAGAGGAGGAAGCAGGCTCCCCGCCGAGCAGAGAGCGAGATGCGGGGCTCTATCCCAGGACCCTGGGATCATGACCTGAGCAGAAGGCAGAGGCTTTAACCCACTGAGCCACTCAGGCACCCCTAAAATTATTTTTGTAAACAAAGTCTTACTGAGAAATTGTGGATTTCTAAGCTTTACGTGGCATTAAAATTCTAGGTCCCTTAGAGCATTCCTCCTAACTTTTGGAAATTTCCTGCTATGTATTCTAACTCTGAGATGAGGGAAGATACTTCTTCATTCACTTCCAGACTTCCTTGGATTAGGAATCAGAGGACCTGAATTCATATCCAATCCAATGCTCTCGCTTGGTCAACTTTCTTTAGTTTCTGAAAGCTTTGTTTTTCATCTGCTACATGGAAGTAACAATGCAACGTTTAAGATAAATATTAAAAAAGATAACACATAAATTCTTACTTAAGACAATATTTTGTTAAAGAAGATCTGTTCTTCTTAATCTTTCCTTTCCTAGTTTCTAATCCTAGTGGAGTTTCTCGATAAAGAACCTATCCTATACAGCAATTATTGAAACAAATTCTTCTGAAAATTTTTCCCCCTAAAGGACCAAAGAATTCAATGTTTCTGAAAGGCCAGAAATTACTCTTTTTCTGTGTGAATTGTGGAGATGTAGCCATGACCAATTATCATCCATAGAGAGCAGTAATGTAAAGGCAGCCTGTCTTATACTGAAGGAGGGATGTTTCAGGATACCTTCATTTCCGGATCCCAAAAGGATGGGCTAATAAAGCACAATGGGCTGAAGGCCCAGCTGTGAGGTTAGGAGCCTAGATGGCAGAATTCCATGGATTGTTCTTGCTCTTTTGGGATCTGCAACATGAATAGACCTCAGTTGATCCAGGAATAGACTTCCTTTTGCAGCTAGAGAGAGAGGAAGCTGAGGGAGAGGTGAGTGTGCCTAGAATAGACAGGGAGTTTGATCTTAATATAGGGAGTTCCTGGGTATTCTTGTCTTGTTTGAACAGAATAGATTTTAATGACTTTTTAAATGAGAGTTGTTTGCATTTTAGGAAGGAAATTCTCATACATTTGGTGGAAAAACAACAACAACAACAACAACAAAAACCCAGAAACAAGCAAAAACTGGCCTGTACCTCAGTCCATGAGCCACATTTCCTGTGTAGTGGTCCCTAAGTGATTCCTAAGAGCACAATTGCTGCTTGTATTAAACTTTTTATTTACTAAGGAATGGACAGTAGCATATGGGAGCAATGACAATAGCTGACTGATGAGAAAACAAAGAAATTCCAGTATTTTGCTGTTTTGAAAAAAGTCATTCAGAATTTAGTCATATTGGTTCAGCTGTTGTAACCAAAGACTGATAAGATAATAGAGGTCTTTGTGGTGGTTTTGTACTGAAATCCTTTATCTTTATGATGTACTGGGGCCCTTTAGAGTAGAAAGCTTTTAAAACTGCTGTTGGATTCAGAACTCAAATTAGCTGCTGGTACACTGGGACAGGGTTTCCTTTCTCAGGCAGTCGCCACAAAGTAACTTTTATCAGGGGACCTTCTGATAGATTGTTAGTTTCTCCAGCTCACCCTATTTATTTTTTGTTGACTTTTTGCTGCCCTATTTTGTGACATTTAAAAGAAGGCTCTATCAAAAAAGGCCAGTGCTAACTGGTGGACTGTGCTTGTGAAGTGCAGACATCACAGCCCATCTGATGTGTGAGGAGGCTGCGGGAGCACAGCACTTGAACCAGGTTACCTGTGGGCAGACAAGATCAAATGCAGCTTTCCTTTATGACTAGCATTGTATCTGGGCTTTCTTCTCAAACAATGTCCATTAAAAAAAAAAAAAAATTAGAACTAACCAGGGAATTCACTCCTAAGAGCTAGGCTTTTCAACTTAATTTAAAATCTTTCTGGATTGTTGACTGAGTTCTTTGGTTGATGCTGCTTTGAAATTACTGTTAAGTGCTTTAATCTTTCTAGGATTGATGTGGAAAAGTGTATCTCCATCAGAACTCCACTCCAGCGTCACTGCCAGCCCTCCCCATCGTTCCAAACACAGACACTGTCAGTTAACCAGGCTTCTTGTCGTTTCATTGTTAAGTCCCATTAAGCTTATTACAGGAATGTGCAATCCAGTGACAGAACATGGTCAGGTGGAAGTCTTATTTTAAATTCCGTGGAAACAATTCTAGAGACAGCAGTTTGTTGATATTAGTTTTATTTGGCTTGAGAAACATTGTGTTTTACCACCAGTGCCCTTCATTTCATAAGAATGAAGAGATAAAAGCTGTGTGGAGAAATTAACATAATTTAATTTGGCCATCTCTGCGAGGGAGCCTCTTCCTTCCTTCTCTTTCTCAGTCTCTCTGTCTTTCCATTGCTGTGCTTGTTTCTGTTTTTTTTCATTAGGAAAATTTAGTTGTCCCTAGTAGCTGTGAACCACTCTCAGGGGCCAGCCATAAAGAGAGTGACCCGTGTGAAATTTTTACATTGCAAAAGTCCTAGGCATGAGAATATTGTAAAAGAGGTGGGGCCCATCTCTACTTAGTAAAGTGCACTGCAAGGTGCCTGCCTTTTCCAGATGTGGAATCGTCAGTGACCTCCCGATGCCCAGTCTCATTTCTAGCACCATGGACTGTAACTGTGGGGGAAGTTAACTAGCAGATTATGGTGCAAACTTCTGTGAGCTGAGGTTTAAAAAAAAAAAAAAAAAGACTAAATTTTAAACTTGATTTTTATTTTTAGTTTTTCATTCTATATCAAGAAGGGATTTATCCTAGTTATCTTTTTATTATACCTAAATTCTCCTCAATTTTGAGGTTTCTTTGTTGGTTTGGGGCCTCCGGACAGGTAGTTATAGTTTGTAAAGTTAATAAAAAGAGCCTATTTTAGTTCATTTTCCCCCCAATTTCTTCAAATTCTGACCAAAAAGGGCTAGAGGGCTGATTTTGAAACATTATAGTGAAAGATGGTATTTGAAAACTTTTGATGAAGGAAATTGCTGCTGTATTTACATTTTGAAAAGTGTTTCCTTATTTACGCACTATTGACTTCCTATTGAGACTCAAAATTTTAAGTACAACTGGTAAAGAATTCAATGGATCAAACTCAGTAAATCTGAAGTCACGGGAATAAAGGCCCCTAAGAAAAAAATGTGTCAATTTTAAAGGTCTTTCCTAACTGAAGACCATTTTGTGATAGAGCCAAAGGTTAATAAAATCAGTAGTGAATGTAGCAATTTTACAGATAAGCTATTCACAACAAGTGTAGTTACTTGAATAAAAAGCTAATTCAGTTCTAAAATGCCACATGCAGTAGCAGTGAATAGCTGCTTTTAGGTGCTTTCTGGAGGAGGATAAAATACAGAATCACGGCACTCTTCTCTTCCAGCGTCCCTGGCTGCCTGTAAATTGCTGTGAATGGGGCTGTGGGCTGACAGGCTCTATTAAGACAAACTGCCTTTCTCATCGGAGAGATAAAATAAATCAGGTGTTTAGTCAAATTAAAATACTTCAGCTGGAGCAGGCCCTGGGGAGCACTGATCCACCTGACTAATCTGAGAGAAACTCAAGACAGATGTGGTTTGGGGATAAAGACGACCCCATGGAAAAAAAAAAACAAAAACCTGCTGCACTGTCTTTGGAGTTGGAGAATAGATACAGTTTACAGCGGAGAGTGTCGGGCGCTCACTGTGTGCGATATTGGATAAAAGCAGGCACGTTGACTTGTAGAGAAGCTGTGTACAGAAGCTTTTTTGCTGGTTCCCTCTTTGCAGTTTATGAAACTACCTCTGTTTTTGTGTGGGGAAGACTTTCCTGGCAATGCTTTTTAGAGATTCTGAGATAGCCTGAAGGATGTGAAGCAGACGACAGTTAGGCAGCTACTGATGACCTCTGCTGGCCTGGGCAGATCCTCTGGATCTGAGCTCCTCTTCTAAGTTGAGTTTATCAAAACTCAGAACACCATTTAAGATAAGACTTTTTACATCTAGTTAAGTTACCTCATAAGAGCATTCTATATGGTCATTTGCCTTGAACATAGCCAGATGGTATTTAGGTAGCCCGACCGTGCCCCATAATTTGTCTACATTTTCAACAACTCTGGCAGTTGTACAGGTCTTCCTCGACTTATGATGGAGTGACGTTCATCTTCAGTTGAAAATATCGTTAAGTCCAAAATAATCCGCCGAACGGAGCGCCAGCCTAGCCTGCCTTCGGTGTGCTCAGAACACTTACATTATCCTACACTTGGGCAAAATCGTCTAACATCAAGACTATTTTTCTAATTATGTGTTGACTGTCTCATGTAATTTAATGAATACCATCCCCCAAGTGAAAAACAGAATGGTCATATGGGTGTAGTACGATTGAAGTGCATTGGTTGTTTGCCCCATGATTGTGTGGCTGAGTGGGAGCTGAAGGTCTCTGCCGTTGCTCAGCATCTGGAGAGACTATTGTTCCCTGTTGCACTGGATCCGTATCACTTTTGCACCATCATAAAATAAAAAAATTCTAAGTTGAACCATTATAAGTTAAGGACTGTGTATAGGGTTTTGTGGGTTTTTTTTTTTTGTTTTGTTTTTTTTGCCAAAGCAAAGTTATATATTCAATTAAACTAGTAATTTTTGAGTTGAAAAAACTTGTGTTCACAGGTTGGTTGATCAATGTGATTGAGATTCAATGTTATTTTTTATTACAGAGGCATAAACGTTTGCTGTTAATTAAAACAAAAATCCAGTACCACAGGTTTTAAATACCTTGGTTTAAACCACTATATACAAATAAATACAATAGGTATAAAACAGAAAAATGATAACCTACATGCACACACACATGCCCATGCATATTGGAACAAAGTGGCCTACACTTTTAGAGAGTATAAGCTATTGTATGGTGTAAATTGATCTCTCCTTAATTTGACTCACAAGAGACTAATTGATATCTCTCTATCTATATGTATGTATGTATATTTATCTAGATATATATCTGTATCTAGATCTATCTATATGTATCTATATGTATAGATAGATATATAAATTCTCCATTGAGGGGGGAATTTGAGACTTGTTTTGCTACTATATTTCATTCCAACTGCATTCATTATGCCACTCATATCTATTCAAAAAATATATATGTGCTCCTCAAATTAAGGAGAAGAGAGTGGCAGTCTCATATGAATGCCTAAAATTTCCACTTAAAAATATTGCTCTCTGGCTTGCTTTTTTGAAAAGTTTATTTAGATGTCACTGAATTTTTACATCATCCAGCTTGAATATCATTAATGATTTGTAAAAAGCTTCAGTTCAGTTGTGGTATTCTGTAAGTGCAGGTATACGTGTCTATTAGCATTGGAAACACCAGTGCATTTATAGACCTGTTGGCTTCACCTTGAGCAGAAGAAGCTAAGGAGACATATGTTATCCTCAGCTTCTCTGTTTCCTGCGTAGAGGAAAAATGGGACTATATTGAAGATTGTTAAAACAACATTGTTTAACTTGGGAGAAGAGGAAAACTTCCAGTGTGTTGGGGAATCTAAGTGCTGAATCCTGCCCTTGTATTGGTCCTTGCCCAAAGTTTCCTATAAATGCTCTTCTTTATTAACAAAGAATTGTAGTACAGTGACTTTCCCAGAGTCTCCTAACCCCTCTCTTAAATCACTGCATATAGATAGGTATAGAAAGAAAATTACAGGTAGATCAGAATATTGCCAAAAATATATGTAATAAAATGTGTGTGTATATCTTAATGATCTTTTCTTACAATTTTCCAAACTATTTCCCACACCATAGCTAGATTGACCACATCATTCATCCCTTATCTAAAATACTGTAGTGAGGGGTGCCTGGGTAGCTCAGTGGGTTAAAGCCTCTGCCTTGGGCTCAGGTCATGATCCCGGGGTCCTGGGATTGAGCCCCGCATTGGGCTCTCTGCTCAGCAGGGAGCCTGCTTCCCTTCCTTTCTCTCTGCCTGTCTCTCTGCCTACTTGTGATCTCTCTCTGTCAAAAAAGTAAATAAAATCTTAAAAAAAAATACTGTAGTGATTTTGAAATACTCTTGGAATAAATATGAAGTTTATCAAGCATGGTAATTAGGGCCTGAATGGTGTGAACTTCCTACTTTGTCCGGTACTTTACTCCTTGCTTTAATTTTACTTGCTCAAATTTTGCTATCTTCTTTCAACTTCTGGAACACACTGGAACTCTCCCCCACTGTGTTAGGGCTTCTTCCTATTTTGTTTCTGCTGTAAAGCTTCTTGACCACCCTCCAACTCTTTGACTAGTTACTTCTATTCATCCTACTGTTAATTTGTTACTTTTTCATTCTATCTTTCTTACACTTGGGCCTCCCAAACTTGTTTAAACGTACCCCCAAATACCTATCATTTTGTCATACTTTTAAAGTTATAGTTTACATTTAAATGTATAATTTCTTGTTTAAGCTGTCTCCCTACTTTAGAACTACAAAGTGCATGAGAGTAGGGAATTCTGTCTGCTTTTTCTTGCCGTGGTGTCAGTATCCTTAGTTCTATATAGTACCTGACACATAGCTGCGACTCAGGAAGTATTTTTTTTTTCAATGAGAAATGAATAAAATGAGTAAATAAATACATTTCATATTTATTTTGTATTTTCTCATTCATATATATATACATTTGTGTGTCTATATATATATATATATACATATATATATGTATATATATAAACACATGAATTAATTGAGCTTGTTGCAATTTTGAAGAAATTTTATGATTCCTTCTGGGAACCTGCTTTTGTGTTTTAATATTTCGATCAAGAAGTTCTTTTTTACCAAGCTGAAATCCTTATTGCTGAAATAAAAACTCATTAAAAATAATCAATTCCAGGGGCACCTGGGTGGCTCAGTGGGTTAAAGCCTCTGCCTTTGGCTCTGGTTCCAGGATCCTGGGATCGAGTCCCGCATCGGGCTCTCTGCTCAGCAGGAAACCTGCTTCTCTCTCTCTCTCTCTCTCTCTCTGCCTGCCTCTCTGCCTACTTGTGATCTCTGTCTGTCAAATAAATAGATAAAATCTTAAAAAAAAAAAATCAGTTCCAGTAGCTGGAAAGAATAGCTGAATACAGTATTTGTGCCTTTGTCAGTAGAAAACATTTTCTAACATCATCTCACTATCTAATTTTTCTTCTAATTTTGAATTTAGGCCATCTTTCAATTCAGTGAATCTTTAAGGACATGGGGTATTGGCTGTTTGTTTGTTTCTTTATTTTTTTAAGGACTTGAATTGGCATTACAAACCCCAAGGTAGTCCTTAAGTGCCATAACTTCTCTGCTGATATCAGTTTTACCTTCTGGGAATCATATACTAGCAAGGACTCACCGACATCCTCTGAAGGCTCCCTTTGTCCATGGGGGCACTTGGAAAATAGGACCACTGCTAATTGGAATAGTGTTAGTTTCTCAAACTGTCCCGGTGCTTTCTTAGCAGGAATGAGGGGGATTTCATAAGGCGTTTGGAAGTCTCCTCTTACACACACACACACACACACACACACACACACACACATCGGCAATCTTTGTCCCCTTTGACAGCTGGTGGCATCTTTCTGAAAAGCTTTCAAATCATAGATCATTTCTTCATAATGAAACCTGTGTGGCTCAAATACAGTGGGTTGAAATTCTTATGCTGTGGTAAATACTCTAATTTAGATTCACAAAAGGATTCTGTACCCTTTACTTAGGAGAGCTGTGCAATTTGCCCATAAAAAGACTGTTCAGCACCATTAGTGCATACCATAAGTGTTCAGCGACACCGTATTCATTAAACAGCACATCCTTATGCATAACCTTTTCAACCTCACACGTGTTTTTTTTCCCTTTGAAGAATGACAAATGACAAAAGGGTGAAGGAGCTCCCTAAGCAACATCGTTGCCTTTAAGGATGAACTTGAGAACTTTAGCTTGATCCCCTCACAAGGGGGAAAAATCAGATTCAATCCTTTCTTACCTGAGGCAAGGGAGTTTTGTTTTTTGTTTTTGTTTTTGTTTTCCCCTCTCTCTGTAGAACTCATTCCATGGCCAAGAGAATAGCTTCTGACTTCAGAGACAGGTCCTTACACAACAGAAAAGTTTTATGAGAGCAATGATTGGAAAATTCCTTAAATAACACTTATTAAGCACCTACTAGGTCTCGATCCTGTGTTAGTCACTGAGGTGTAGAGATAACTAATATTATAGAATATTAACAGAACCTATACTTTCTAATCTTTGGTATTAAATATCATAGGTTTCCTTAGCTTGATCAGATAGATTTGGGAGGGGTAAGGGGAGAGGAAGAGGAATATGATAAAAGGGTGAGGATGGGGGTAATTCTGCTTTTTGTTTTGTTTTGGTTTAAAGAGCAAGAGGGAAGAGTGAGAATTTTATTGTGACCATACTTTTTCTTGGCAGGGGCGATGACTAACTTGTGTTCATTCCATCCATATTCTGTAGCGTTCCTATACTCACAGTAACCTCCAGTTACTGTCCTGGATCATTAAGTGCCTTCAGGTAGTACCTTTCTGAATCTGCCCTCCCCCTTTCCCCAATTCATTCAGGCTTTTCTCAAACTTGTGAGCTATCTTCTCACTTCCATTTCAGGTACACCCGAGAGCCTGGCAGAAAAAGAACGGCAGCTCTCTACTATGATTACGCAGCTGATCAGTTTACGGGAGCAGCTCCTGGCAGCGCATGACGAACAAAAGAAACTGGCAGCCTCGCAAATTGAGAAACAACGGCAGCAAATGGACCTTGCTCGCCAACAGCAAGAACAGGTGAGCCCTGCAAAAGGAGCTGATGAACTGGAGATGTGGAATGTGCCAAGCTCAGCGAGTAATCACATTGATTGGCTTATTTGTCATAAGCATTCCTAAAAAAAAAAAGAAGGAAAGAAAGGAAGAAGCCTTCTAAAAATAAAATCCAAGGTTTTCAAGAATACTGAGATGGTATGTGAAGGACAAAGAAAGGCACCATAGCAACCGGGCATAACTGAAGTGAGAACATGGTTCCAGAACATTTGGATTTGATTAATTACTTAGGGACTTACTCACGTGGGCATCACACGTATTCCTCATGTTAACCAAGAGTGATTCCAAGCTTAACCAAGAGTGAGTTGCTTCTCTCCAGGCCTTACTCTTCTCATCCAGAAAAGGAGGGTCCTGGTCTAGAAAATCTTTGAGGATCTTTAAGCTTACTGGTCCCATGATATTCTCTGACTATAAAGCTGGGGTAGCCGTAGGTCTCAGTTTTCCCAGAATAGCCCTGGCTAATGCCTGTTTTCCAGAGTGATTATTAATAACCCCCTATTCCACTTGCAAAAGTTGTCCTGGTTTGAATGATAAATTATATAAATTATATGGTCACTCTATTTATAGCATAGGTAAATCATTGAAAACAAATTAGCACATGGCTCCTCCAAGAATTTGATTTCACTGATTTAGATGTGAGAAGGAAGAAGAAAAAGCAAAGTTTAAATATAGATCTTTTAAAAAATATATCACTTTCCCAAATGTTTTTTCTGTCTCACAAGAGTACATTAATCTAACAACAATGATCCTATAGAGTAGTCCCTGATGCTTTAGATCAGACAGACCCAAATTAATGTGCAGTTTTTAGGAATCTGACATTATTACTGGAATTATCTTTTCAGTTAAATGTATTTTATAGGGGTATATAGAGCAATATATGCTCTGTTGATTTTAATGAGTTGTGACGTCTGGTATTTTATATGCTTGAATATTTGCCCACATGTAGGAATATGGACTCAGCCCCTAATGGAAAATAACATAAAGGAACACTGTAAAAAATCAGAAGTTAGAATGTCATTTAGCCATCCAGAGATGACACAGTAATTAACTATTGACACTTGTGAATAAGCTAGCACAAATTAATCTTGACACATTTGCAGACGAGTGATATCTTACAGTGAACACTTTGTAATTATATTTCAAAATGAAAATTAAATGACACTTAAAACTAGGTTGTCATGCTCAATGAAGCGAGCATGTAGCTCAACCGATTGGCAAATAAAATTCAGAATTTGAGCCACATGGTGCTTATGTACCATACTTCACTGTGTCAAAGCCATACGTCTGGATGATAGTAATTGCACTGTGGTGTTTTGGATGCATTTCTATGCAGCACTTTATCATTTAGGAGGGACCATCAGTATTAGATGCCTAGTAGTGTTTCACTGGTTTGCTAAGAGGAAATAAATATTCTGAGGATCCAGCATCTATACCTAGAGTTGCCGAGTTGTCCGTTTCTGATTTGAATGGTGACAAGCAGACTGGGCCTTTCCAATCTGATTAGACACAGTTTCCATTTTGCTTAAGAAGCTTTGAGAAGGCGTGGTCTCATCCCTCAAACTCTAGCCTGTGATAGCAGCAGCTCTATCATGAGTTCCAGTATGAGCCAGTCATCACCAGAAACCACAAAGCAACATCTGGGAGTAGACAGCTATGTTTTGTTATCTTGGGCTGAGTGAAATGTGATTTGGGTGTTTCCCTCTGCTCTGGGCTGAAGCATCAAAAAGACTCAAGAAATATACTGCTGAGGGCTGATCCATATTCATTTCCAATTCCAAGGTTGCCCATTCTAGAATATAGGCTTTTGGAAATAGAAGAAATAGGAAGGAAAAAACCATAACTCTTGCCGTTAGAGCACTACAAAACCAAGTCCTTCTAAGTAGTCTCTGGCCACTTTTCCGACTGGTTTCTTGTGTGGGCAGTGAGTAGGTTGAGCGCGCCCCTCCCCTCCCAACCCCCCGCCCCGTCCCAACCTCGGGGCTCCAGCTTTTGAGGCAGTAGACAGCCTAATGCCTAGCTCATGTTTTATAGTAAATACAATTATGCCGAAGAAGTTGCTTGCTCTTCTGAGGGGCAGACTCAGTCCTCAGCAGGGCTTGCATTAAGTGGCTAATATTTCTTCTAGAGACCAGATGACACGTTCACATGTTGGATTTGATTGTTGGATGAAGGAAGGAAATGTAAAACTTTTATGTGGATCCTGAACTTTAAAATTAACACGTTCCCCTCAAAAGGATAAATATTAAATTTTGTTTTTAAGAAGTGCTTTGTACATGTAACATCCACAACAACAACAAAAAGATTTCTGAATTTTTGCTGCTTTTTTGGCACTCCCTTGACAATATTTGTAAGTTGTATCAGTTCTGGAAATCTTTCCTTCAGAAAAGGTTGCACCAAAGTAGACCGCAAGGAATAGAAAATTCTTTCCCGGCTTTGCTTACAGATTTTACTTTTTACATCCAAATCAAGCTCTTGAGAAAAATGTAGCCAGAGTTTTCCTGTCTTTATTCTCCAAAGATCAGATTTCGACATTCCCACTCTTTCCAGATGACCAGTGCAGATATGGATGAACCGCTCCCAAGTGTCATACAAGGGCACTGTTCACCTACAGAGAAAGATTTAGGGGGTAAGCAGAGAAGTGACACCTGTTTGAAATTTTTCATTTTCTCCAGCTTACTAAGTCTGCCTCTCTCATTTTATAGGAACTCTTTCACACAGAAGTGCAGTAAAGCATTCTTGTCATTCCAAGAGAGATACCTGGGGTAATGGCAAAGGTGCAAGCATTTCATTTGAACTTAACGAAACTTTATTTCTGATAGATTGCAAGACAACAGCAGCAACTTCTGCAGCAGCAGCACAAAATTAATCTCCTGCAGCAACAGATCCAGGTCAGTGTATTTTATTACTCTCGGCTGATGGTACTTAGATACTTTCCTCCTTGCAAATGGAATGAAAATGTGGCAAACGCACCCCTCTCTTGTCAACAGTACCAACAGGGCTGTTACTCAACGATGTACAGTTGTATACATGGATGTAAGAAACATCCATCACGATCACATGGTGGTCTAAGCATTCTTTTCGGATATGAGGCGTACACAGAATAAACCTTATCTCTTTTTCCTGTTGCCATTTGCCCAACCCTCACCCAGTAGAAATCTAAATGGTTTCAAAGGTAGCACACACGTGCTGTTTTTATTGCCATAAACCATTTTCTGTTTTGTATTTTACCATCTAATGGCATCATAGGGAGAAGCTGACGCTTATTTCCTTGTTAGGACTGTCTGATTGGGTCAATTATGAGACAAGTCTTAAAACCTGGGAAGAGATCATAACAATTAATTTGGCTTTTAATAAATATTCACTGCATTTTTGCTGGATGCTGAGGGGAATAGAAAGATCAATGAATAATTATGTGTCTTCAAGGAGCTTATAGTCTAGGAAGGAAGAAAGACTTGTTCCCAAATAATTTTAACACAATTTTAAAAATCCCTTTTTTTGTTGTGGCAGTATGATATGGTACATAGATCATGATTGCAATGGTCTGGGAAGGAATTCTGATTTCTGATGTTCCTTTAGACACTTGATGGTTAATGTAACTAACACCTATCTGAGATAGGTAAGGGAAGAGACCTCCATTTTTTGAAAAGGAACATGGGTATGTGACTTCTAGAAAACCGTAGAATACAGACCTGGTTGTCTGGTGATTAATCCTGAGGAATACTCATTCCAGACTTCTGTCTACCTGCCACAACCTCAGTGCTTTCTCTTGGTTACTGTGGATGTTTTCTAACCTCTGCAATTTGTGTTGCAGCCCAGTTGGGGCGGTATATTGTGAATTATGGCATTCCTTTGCTTGAGTTTAATATTACACCTTCCTGTATGTTTAAAAAAAATCAATCGCGTGAAGTCATAGTTTACTCTTCTACTCTTTCATTGGTGAAAGCCAGTGATTTTAACATAGAGCCTTGCTTCATTTGTTAGTTATACTTGGTGTTCCATTTAAAGTACCCCAGCTTAGTGCTTGAGTAAGTCCCTGGACCTCATTTGGCATTTTGTCCAGTTATCTTTACCCAAAGGTTTTAGCCAGTGTCTTCATTGTTGCTATTTAATCCATTCTGATTCTGTCTTCCCTATGTAAGTGTGTATGTTTCAAAATAAAGAGTCCAAATACAGGAGAGATGGAATGTCTCAGGCATTTTTGACAGTCAGCTTTTACAATTAAATCTTGGGATAATTTCTCATCCTGATATCTATTTTATGACTCATGCTGTGATTCCTAATTAAATAACTGTCCAGGTGTTCCTTGGTTCTGCCCTTATTAGAATTTTCAGTGTGTCTCCTACTGCTAGGGTCAAGATTTTTAGCCTGTGGTTTCCTACATTTTTCTCTAGATTCCTCTCTAAGAACTCAGTAGGTGTTAAATAACCTGATCATTTAGTTCTCTCTCTTTCTCCTATTTTAAAGCAGGAATGAAAGAACTTTCCTGAGATGTTCCCTGATTTATCAGTTACTTATTGTTAATGTTTTTACTCTATCTTTATATTTATTTATTTATTTATTTTGATATATTGTTATATCAAAATATATATTCACTCCTTCGTCCACTGTTGTTTATATGAAGTGGCTGTCTTAATTGATGTTTGCTTTTTGGTACTGAGGATGTCAGATGAATAGCGACCTAATCAGTTCAGGGCAATTTTTATGAAATATTATTAGTATTTACTGATTGCATAGGATTTTATAGTTACAACTTTACTATGTGAAATTGGTGCCTTTTTTCAAGAAACTATAGAGTATGATGTTAAAATATTATTTATTAGAATGTTCAATTTGAGAAGATGGGAAATTGTTTTTTCAAGCTTTTTAATAGAAGTTTAATTGCTTTTAAAACTGTGGATATTATTGTTTAAATTTTTAAAAATTGAAGATAATCAGCACTTGATCTCAGCTGTACAAATAGTAAAATCAGAGAGATTCAAAGTATCAGAGTTGCATTCATTGTAGATATGTAGGAATCTTCATAATAAGAATTCATATTTTAAAAAATAACAGGAAGCAATAACCTGTATTTGTAGTTCATTCTGTCCTGAGCTACTGCGTTATTTCATATCTTTTCAGTGTTTATCTTATCAGTATAGACCATTCAAAGAATTTTTGAAATGCTGAAAAACACTCCTTACACAAAACATATTCATCTCTGACACTTATGAAACAGGTATTTGATATTCAGACTTTTAGTTACTTATTTTTTTTCTGCAAGGGGAATGGGTTAACTGTATTTTCAAATACGGTTTTGACAAGCTATCGTCATGATCAAATTTAGAAGAGATTATTATTGGGCTAATTTTAGTATACTTTTTGAGCAAAATATGAGATTTAAGAGATGCTTCCAACACTTTCTATCATGAAAGACACATTGTTCCTTTTGAAAACAAACCAGAATAAAGAGTAAAAGTAAGGTGAGTGCAAAACCTTCTTCTGAAAGTGAACGTATACAGAGATGATTTGAGCCAAGTTTGACCTTCTTTCTTCTTTTCAAATCTTGAGTGCTAGAACCTGTTAGCTAACATGGTCAGCAAGATTAAGGCATGGCAATTGGCTATGGAGAGCTGCAATTGATTATGGATCAGGGGGTTACATTCAAGATTGCACTCTACTTCTAGTTCAGAATGCCGACATGTGAATTAGTCTTGTTGTTTCAGAATTTTCAAGCTGTAATATAAAGGAAGGGAGGACTGTCTAACCTCTTGTAATAACCACACACCAACACATCTGGGCCTATTATAATCAAAACAAATGAAAACCGGAATGGTTTACAAAGAGTGAAAAGCAGGATTTTTCCTTAGAGGTAGGAAGAGGCATGATGAAGACAGTATTGTAGAAGTCGCATGTCTTTATTATGTGAAATCATTCAAAACTTAAATGTGTAGTTAAAACCCATTTCACTTATATATTTTTCTTCCTTAAATACAATTTTTGACATAATTTTGCCTTAATAAATTCTAACTAAATTTTGAAAGAGGCACTATGTAAGCCATGTTGAGAAAGTAAGATGAATGAGTTTTGTGAACCAATGTTTTTATATTTTTGATGAGTCAATTTTTGCCATTAAAAAATCAGTGTAATAACTTGAAATGATTATTAAAATGTTTTAATATTAACAGATCTTTTAGGAGGCTGTTTCCTTAGTGAATTCAAATCCCTCTGTTTGTGCTTTGGGGAAAATGGTGATTCCTCTAATTTGTTTCCTATTAAGTAATTCCCCTGATATAGAGCCCAGAAAAAGTTAGACATTTTTGATATTTCCTGGACAGAAATAGCAGTTTCATCAAGTCTACGGAAAGCCAAAATAATAGATGATGGAACATGGGTCCCTGGAATTGGGAATGTCGGTTCCTGTGCTTTAATTCCAAAAGACAGGTAACTGCTTTGGTCATATCATCTTCCTTGCTCCCCACCATTGCATTCAAGTATCTTAGCCAGTCTTTTGAAGCATTTTATTTATGTTGACCAGTCAACAAAACTCACTTTTAATCTATTGGACATATCAAAGTATATGTACAGTATTTTAATCAGCTACTAAATAGAAGGCTAATCTAAGAAAAGGAGAAAATACTTTATAAATCCTGCTTTCTTGATCCAACCTCGACTGCCCATGTCATGGTTCTTGAATCTAGAGAAGATAGTCTTCTTTGGTTTCAATAGCACATTACCAGGAACATACTTAATATTGGCATTTTGTTGCTAAAGCTTAATCTTTGGAAGAAGATATCTCAGTGAGAAACTTACTTTTCTAGACATGAACAGTGTTTTCTCCCTGTTCATGTCTCTTCAAACCCCAATCTTAGAGATGTCCAAGTGGCTTATATTGTGTGCTATGCGGGCAGTGTATCATATCACTGATGGAACCACACTGGTCTCCTAACACTGGGCTGGCTGGTTGGGGGATTATTGGGGCATTTGGCTTTCTGGGTCAGATCCAATGATTTAGTGAATTCATCCACACATGCCTTTTTTAGTATAATTGTGAAACTTGAAATTCTTATCTTTTTGTTAATCTTTATGAATTTTAATCTTTGTGATGAATGTACAGTATTCCTTTCTTCATCATTTCATACATGCATTAGATGGCAAACTCCATTAGATGGCAAATGCCATTGCTGCTGCTTTCCACATACTCTATCTCATCTGAAAGCTTTCTACTTTAAATGCTGTATTACAGGCTGCTTATTTACAAGTGCTTTTCTCCTCCCTGAAGCTTCATTTTGCTCTTGAGAGTATACGAGTATTTTTCATACACAGTATTTTCTATTTTGGCTATAATATATTCCTGTGTGCTTTTCATATATTTTGTGTGTCTCTGTGTGTCTGTCATGGGATAGAGCACCATTCGATATGCATTCTTCTTCCTCCTGTCTGCTAACCAGGAGAGAGGCTAATATTATAAAAAAGGAGATGATTGTTCTTAAACCATTAAAGAGAATAATTTGAGACCTACTCTCACCTTATAAGGAGATAAACCTTGCCTTTTTTTTCCTTCAGTATGATTAACTATAGGCATTTCAGGTATCTGCTGAGCAGAATAAGGACTACCTTTTCATGCATAGTAGTTGTCTAAGGATCAGAAATAATTACTTTGTACATTAGCCTTCATGGCCTGTATGACCTGGTTAATTAATTTTTTGCTAGGATAATAATAATAGATATATATTTGAGGATATGCTTCATCATTAAGTATCTAAGTGACCTCTAATTTTAAGAGCTGGACCTTGGCATTTATTGTCTTTTGGAGATGGCTGCAGGAGCTGACACAAGCCTGATGAAAGTCAGGAGCCCTCCAGTCTCACGGAGTCGCTCTGTCATACGTTGTATCTCTGTTAATTGTATTTAACATTGATAAACAAAAGCAATTACAGTGCTCCTGTTTTGGCTCTAGCCAATAGTTCTTTTTTGTGTTATTGATCAGGTAATGAATCTCCTTCCAACAGCCTCTGAACAGGACTAAATAAACCCGCTGGAAGTAATTCGATACCACTATTGGCACTATACATGGATCTGATACTCTCTTGCAATGAAATGAGAGTTATAAACAAAGCTTAGAAGTCGAGGATTAGCCCCCAGCTTCAGCAAGCCCTTAAAATATTTTGTAATTCTATCTTCAATCATGAATTCGCCAGGAAAAACAGACCCTGTCTCCTCTATTTCTCCGCCGTTCGCTGTTTTTAATTGCCCACAGGCAGGCCGTTGTGATCTTCTTTGGAAGTTTAAAACCAAGATAAAAATGCAAATCTAATTATTTCTTTTATGTAATCTAATTAACTTTTTAAGTAATGATAGATGCTCCATAGCTTGCTTCAAACATTTTAATAATGAAGTTTCTGAATTATAAAGAATAGGTAAAGCTGCTATAATTCAGGAAGAGCAAGGGCCTTCCCAGCTAAAAATTTAAATTCTCTGTGGATTAGAAACTCTGATTTAGCCATGCTAGACTGTTAAAGTTGGAGTGGATCTAAAAATAAGAAGTGATACTTGCCCACATTCTATGAGTTACTTACTGTATGGAGTTATTAATCAGCCTTCTATCTGTTTTCTAAATGTGGCCCATAGCAGAGATGGCTCAGCAGACCAGAGCCTGAATCTCAATGCTTTCGAGGCACTGGGGCTTCAGTTACCCTTACCCTCTCTAGGTGACCCTCCCTTGTCTATTTTACCTGCTTATACTTATCTCTGACTCCACTCCCCGGCTCTTTCTCAAACTACTGATACTAAAAATTATGGGAAACCAAAGTCTTTGCTTCTTTCTGGGATTAGTGAAAAAGGGAGAGTACATGACCTCTTCAAAGGCAGGAGGGTATGGAGTGGAATGGGCAGATGACCCAGGTGGTGCCGGCATGTGACATTGCCATTACGTAACACTGAATCAATCCCATGGGGTAAAGGCAGCACTCTTCTGTTTTTTTCTTGACGTCTTTGATTACATTGAGAGCTCAGTTTAATGTTAGTCTTTAATACCTTTCTAGGATGTGCTAATCTCTCTCTGTAGGAAAGACAGAGAGAGAGAGAGTGAAAGAGCATCTTAGTCTCAGAGTCTCTGAAGGCGACAGCATTTAGCTACAGATAAAATGAAATAAAATAAAAATAAAAATAAAACTTTGATTTTCGTACTTACCTGGTTATCTTGTATTTATAACAAGAGATTTTAGGTTTCTATTTGAGGTAGTGCTATTAAGTTTCCTTTTGAAAGAAATGTATTTAAGCAAAAAAAACAAGTCAATTTAAATTAAAACCTTAAGCAAATAACAGTTGAGTACTTGGGTATGGCAAATATTATGAAAATGGTCTTTAATGATAACTTTTGGGAAAGCTCTGAAAAAGTACTACACTAAGAGGTATTAAAAGATCCCCCTTCACACTGCTTCCACTTTAACAGAAGGCTAAACTTGAAACATCATATGGAAGTCCTCATGCTTCTCATTTGCTCATGGGGTGGGGTGAGGGTGGGTGGCTGTTCCTGGTGGACAACAATACTGTGAGTTTATCATTAAGCTATATTTAAAGATAACCCGACGTTATGGGTTTCTTATTATTTTTTTTTACCTCCTTTGGAATTAAAACACTTTTTCTTTTTATGAAGTAAAGGTGATAATGGATGGTATGTGCTTTGTTTCTTTGTTTTCCATTTGGTAAAATAAGACATTCCCATATATATGGGAATGTCATATATATATATCTATATAGATATATATATATCTCCATATATCCCCAGTTTTGTTTTTGTTTTGTTTTTCTTTAGAACTTCTTTAGAACTTTCTCCAGTCCAAATCCTATACTTTATAGAAGAAAACTGAAACTCCAGACTTGTCCAATCTTAAAAAGTTAAATATTGTCTGAGCTATGAGTGGAACCAACTTTCTTGACTCCTAGTCTAATGCTCTTTCCAACATTCCAGGTTGTGTCTCAATTTGCCCTTTTTGTGACTTGAATAAATCTTCATGCACTTCAGTTTTCTAGTTTGTAAAATGTGGATAATAACACCTAACATCTAAAAATCTCATTACATTCTCTTTGTCCTTAAACAGAAAAAAAATTGAAGATTTGCCATTAGAATCAGTTTATATCCCAGAACTACTACAACTGTGGGTATATACCCACAAGGAAAGAGATAAAAAGAACATAATTGGAATCTTCCTATAGTGTAGTATGAAATGTATTCATGGCTGAGTGACTCTTTTGGTGTTTATATATAATCTTCTTAGATAGTTAATTATTTTACTTTCTGGGGGCTTTAAAGTGATATGTCTTTATGATGAGGGTCGGTCACCTTTAATGTTAATACTTTTCTTTACAGCTACCTTCTCCAGCTAACAAATGTGAGCAGTGAGTGACAGCATTTGATGCCAGTGGTTCTCAATCTTGGTTATACCTTGTAATCACTTGGAAGCCTTTTAAAAATACTAATGCCTGGGTTCCATCCCAGAGATTCTGATTTAATTGGTCTGGGGTACAGTCCTAGTAGAAAATGGTTAAAAACTCTCTAGAGTTACTAGAGGACAATCAAGGCTGAGAAATACTGCTTTAGATGGTGTAATACAGACTTAATGATTAAATGTGAACTCTAAGTTGTCTGGGCCATCTATCTATTTACCTGTCTAACATCTGTGTATCTATATTTATATCAGTAGCTATCTATATCTACATAAATAGAGGGTTGGACATGGATTAAACAAATAATTCTTTAGCAGCTGAAATATATTTTTGACTTTGGTCACAACTGTTTTACTTAAAAGCTAGAAATCTTATGAAGGATCATGGTTTAAACAACCTAAATAAGTTTAGTTAATTGTTCTAATAACTTGATTTTTATTTATATATAGGTATACTGGCAAAACAAGAATGTGTTGAGATCAGAATATTTTTTTCCTTTGGGAGGTGGTATTTAAAATAAAAATGAAGGATAGCATTTCATAATAATATAAAAACTTTTAGAAAATTATCAGTTACTACTTAAACAAAATGACCCAGGAAACCAATCCATTATTTATTTTTATATGTGTTTTTTCAAAAAAATTCTCTACAAAATTCACCACATCTTGATATACTTGTGGAATGTACAAACCTGAATGCACCTTTAAGCTAGATTTGTACATATAAGTAGAAAGTATAGAGAATGCGATGCATTATTTCAGAGGGTTTGCAATTTAAAATTGTTAGGGAACTAGCACAGGTATTGATTAAATAAATCCAGATTTAAATTCCAGTTCTACTACTAATTAGGTCAGTGATCTGTTTTGCTGCTTACTAGGTATGAGACAAGTTTCTTAATGCCTCTGAGTCTACATTTTAATAGTAATAGATGGATAATAATAGTACCTTACTAGTTGTGAGATTAGAGAGCCTCATATAAAGCCTCTAGTATGTGCTCAATGCATAGTATCTATCAGTATTTTTATTGTTGCTGTTTTTTACCAAGTATCATTTCAGAGTACCTTATAGAGAAGAATATATCTATCTATCTATCTATCTAGTATCTGTGTTTATAAGTATGTTTGTATCTATATACATATGCATATTTAAAACCCACAAATTAGCGATGTGAATATAGGGTAATCAACGTCGATGCGCTTAAATCTATTATGACCATGATAATCTAAAGGAAAAGAAAGAGCAATAGTTTTCTCTGGCTGCCAAATGAGGGCTGTTTCAATTGTCAGTGAGAGGAGAGTAAGTTTATCAGGCACTCAGAAGTAGTTGGCCAAGAATTAGGGCTACCTGGAGATTGTCTAAAAGAGAGCACGGCATTTTATTCTGGAAAACAAGGTCAAATTCTCACCTTTTACAACAAAATGGGCTTTCCTATTAGATCAATAGTGCTTGCGAAGTTAGAGGGACAGTAAACGAACCTTTCCAATTTATTTTATAGCTTAAAAAAAAACACAGATGAAGTTACGTGATGTAGCAGCACAAAATGCAAAAGTCTTTCTTGTTTAAAATAAAGTTGTTCATATAAATCTTGTGTATGCCATCTCCTGTAAGTCAAGCATTTGCCCAGCTTTTGTGAATTATGTCTATACTTAGAATTTAAGAAGTTAAACAGTATGCATACCAGACTTGAGAGATGGGAAATAAAAATTGATATACTGTGTGACTCTTGATATAGCACAGGGAAATATCTTTTAAATTCTGAAGGGATGTACTGACATAACCATTTTTAATTCACATAAGGTAACTCCCACTCAAAGTTATTAATGTTAGAGTCAGATAGTTCTACTTGTTCAAAATAAAAGAAAATAAATGATGCAAAAGGGATCAGGGTCTCACTGTGAGATGCTGGATTCATTTTATCTAACATCTGATCCATTAAGAAAATGTTGAAGTTGTAACATTAAACAATGAAAGTCAAGGAATTCACGGATCAGAAGACAGGATCAAGTCCATCCTCAGTCAGGGCATAGTCAGGACTTTTGTTGAACATACATTTCGGTAAAAGATTTGAATTTTCTACAGTGGCTGAAATTAGTGCAGATGGAAAGGGCTGTCAGCTGGGTGACTTAGCTGCTGCTGGAACATCTGACAAGGTGGACAAACTACTGTAAAGGACTCGTAGCAGGCCTGGCTTATTCCGTACTGGACTAGCGTCCTTCATTTCCCAGCCGCACAAAGGTTGGCTGCGCCTTTATGCATTCTTTAGTTGTAGTATTCATAGGAAAGGGGTGGGGGAGCCAAGAAAGCTGATTTTAGTTTCAGTTGGTCGTCTAGCAACTTTTTTCCTTTTTGAAAGTTGTGATGATGACAGGTACCAGTTACCCAAATTTGTATTTTATCTTTGATAAAAGATATAAGTAAGTCCTAGTTCACTGTTTCGGGAGCTAACTGTTATTTGTTAATGTACAGAGAATTAGTTAAATACAAGGCTCTTTAGGATTCCTATAATTGAATGGTGCCTGAGGAGGCAATGTGGGGCCTAAAACTTCAAGGAGAGGAGAGCTCTCCAGCTGCTGGCTCATGTATATGTCTGTCCTAAAGGATCTTTTTTCATCCTGTGGCTGTCAGCTTCTCCTTCCTCCTGACTTGCATTTCACCGAGAATCGAGAATGCCATGATAGCTCCCAGATCATTGGTTTAGGAGCTGGAGGCTGGGGCTTGAAGGAATCAGCACGATTATAGTCGTGGAAGAATGAGCTTAACAGCAGAAGATGTTGGAGAGGAAGGAAGTGCACATTGACAGGAAGCTGTCACCTTGCTCAGTGATGAGGAAAGGAGGCTTCAGAAAAGGAAAATGTAGTTCCAAGTTTTTCTCTGTATCCTACTCTGTGTAATTCTTTGTAATACTTTGTGCGGACTCAGGTTTCTAGATTTTATGTTTGAAGGTTAGATGGAGTAGAGACACAGTTAGATGAGCTGGGATGCTCCAAGGAGAAGCCTAGAGAGCAGGGCACCTGACTGGCTCAGTCCTAGTGGAGCATGTGACTCTTGATCTCAGGGTAGTGAGTTTCAGTCCCACACTGGGCATGGAACCTACTTAAAATAAGAAAAATAAGAAATACATGGGGCACCTGGTGGCTCAGTGGGTTAAGCCTCTGCCTTCAGCTCAGGTCATGATTTTAGGGTCCTGGAATCGAGCCCTGCATCGGGCTCTCTGCTCAGCAGGGAGCCTGCTCCCCCCTCTCTCTCTGCCTGCTGCTCTGCCTACTTGTGATCTCTCTCTCTCTCTGTCAAATAAATAAATAAAATCTTAAAAGAATTATAAAAAAAGAAAAATAAGAAATACATACATATTTTTAAAGAGGAAAGAAAAGTCCAGAGGAGCAGGCAAAAGTGAGATAGAAGTATTCATTATTGGTTCTAGCCAGAGGTTTTTCTCAGAAGATCAGGTAGACCAGGTCAGATCCACAATGATAGAGCAAGCATGTAGTCTGACGTTGGAGGGATTCCAGAATGCCCATGGCTGGAGTATCTATAGTGCAAGGGTGGAAACCAGAGCAAAGAAAAATGATGTTGAGCTCTCGAAGATGGCTTCCATACAACGGCTGTTTTCCTGTTAAGATTGTCTGATCTGGTTCTTTGGAGATTGTGAGATACACTGGTCTCTGGCAGGGCCCTTCCAGGGTCTCTGTTTTAAGGTAGAAATACATCCCTGGAATTCCTAGGGATCTCCTGTGGGAAGGAAATTCAGATCATTGGCGATCCAGTAGAAGAGGTCATTGGAATTCTATGTTTAGGACTTGGCTTCCATATCAGTACAGTTATCTTTCCTTCTCAGTAAGATTGGACCTGACTGTGGAGACCTGATTTGTGATATAACATCTGTCGGATATACTGTATACCTCAAGTGATTATGTGTACAATCTTTAAGGCAAATGTCTTTTTGTAATAGAATCATAGTTAAACTATTTTTTCTTGTTTTAGTTTAGTTTTTAAAAAAATTTTCTAACATGTTTTGCTTTTGTATAAGAAAAATAAAAATTTTAAATGTACTTTGAAAGAACACTGATTTTCAATATTAGTAAGATTATTAAATTTATTGTGGTATATTCATGTGATGGGATGTTACAGACTTTTAAAGATATTTACAAATAATTTTTAATTATTTGAGGTAATGCTTACAATATATCATCAGGTGGAAAAAATCCAGAATGCAGTAATGTAAGTACATTATAATCTCAGCTACATACAAATAGGCATAAAAAAGACTGGAAGAGAATGAATTGTTTTTATAATTAGCTTTATTATTCTTATTTTACTTTTTTAAAATTCAGGTAACAAAAAAGTAACAAGCATCTATCTTTTTATCTTATGATCACCTGTCGGATAGATTGTGATCACCAATAGATCATCAGATCTTATGATTTGTCATATCTGATTTCTGGTGGCTCAAATAGAGCTTCCAGTTAATAAAAAACACCAGGTCTCCAAATAGTTGGAAAAAAATGTGCAGGTACAGATCTTTCCAGTAGTGTCAGACTATTTTACTAAAGACATTCCATCTCTTCCTTGTTTTTCCAACCATCTTTGCCTAGGACACTGAATTAATCCCACAGACTTGTATGTTCCTGTTGGCTCGGGGAGGCCATGATTTCAAGCCTAGTAAAAAGGGATCCATGGAGATGATAGCTGATCTACTCACAGCAGAACTTGTTCTTCTCCCTCCTTTAGAAGGTATATGATCCCAACTGGGGGATAATAGTATTAGAGCAGTGTAGGGTGGCAGAAAGAAGCCTAGACTTGGACTCAGGATGTCTGTGTCTAGTTTTTGTTTGGCTAGTAACTACATAACCTCTGGAAAATTATTCTTCTTCAATGATTTTCATTTTCCATATATTTAGAACAAAGATCATTGTATAGGATTATTGCAGAAACTCCTTGTCACTATTGACCTCCTGTGACTCTGGATGAAGGGAATTAACTCTGGTCCTTGGGAAATGTAGAGTAGTAGACAATTTTGCCTAAGAAGGTTGCAGACAAATGTCAGATTTGGCCACAGCATAAGCCATGTCACCTTAGGAATGTTTGCATTTTAAACCATTGAAAGGTTTTAAAAGATGAGGTCAAATTCATGTTTCCTTTGTGGGGTATTGGGATGGCTTGTAATGCCTGCCACATGAAATGATGACTATCGGGGATTCTTAGAAAAACATATTTAGGAAGAGGGCCTATAAATGCCTGCTTTCAGTCTACACCAAACACATTTCTGCAGCCAATGACAAACTCCTGCCATTAGGGCTATATAATGGAAAGGGTGACACAAACTTCATTTTAGTGTTGCTAGTGAAATATTATAATTTGGGGGGAAAAATCCTTATAGCTTTGCTGAAGTATTAATTGCAGGAAATTACAACATATCCTCGTGTAGAATTATGTCAGTGGCATATATAGCATGTCACACCTTTTCCTAGTCTCTCTTGTTTTCACCCCAAGTGTTGCATTTTCATTTGAAAAGACATGTGTTAAGTAGTTAGAATTTTGTCTAACTGTGGGGGTGGTGCTGAGTGAGGCTCAGACTGTCTGAAAACAATTAAGCTGTGAAGGGGAGACTACTTGGTTATGCTTTCTAGAAGTGGGTTTACTGCTTGAAGCATAATGTTGATACGGATATTCTTTCGGCCATATCCTGATTTCTAGCTTATTAGGTTTCATTGTCTAGTCCCAATAAATTTTCCAACTACACTTTATTTATTGGGTTGCAAGATAAAAAATGAGAGAATTTCATTTCTGATGTGTGGTAGAGTTTAATATGGTTTTCTGATTTCCTCCCATTTTGTTTGAAGTAAATAGGGTAATTACTCACTAAAATTCTAATATCTTTCAGGGCTTTAGGGATGAATCTAAAACAGAACCATATAATGTTTTATTTAAGCAAATCCATGTTCTTATTAGGCAGTTCACCTTAATGTCATTTTTTATAAATAAACTTTGTTTTATTTTTTCAAGGGTTATTTAATTAATTTGTTGTACTACCACATTCTGACACTGCATCTGCTAAGGCCTGCAGGACGTGATTTGTGGTTTAAAAATGAAAATAATTTATTATTTGAAAAATGATAAATCGTTCGGGAATGATACATAAATATGAATGTAAAAGAGTCTAACGCACTTCCATCTCATTTTTTTTCTTTTGTACTAAAGCATCTGTACAGTTATCTGTGTTTGCACAAAGCATTTGTGCCAGTTGTACATCTGATTAATATCTAACTAGATATGAGTGAAACCTATTCTGGAGAAACTACCGCAGTGCTGGCTTCTTGAACTGTTTATGGTTTCCATTAATTGCGGGGCTTTACCATATAACCATTGTATAGATCTGGTTTTACTTATGAAATCCAGATCTGCTTTCCTTCCCCGCTGAGCAGGGTGAAGTTATTTGTGCTACCAGCTTCTTATTATTTTGGGGTTCATAGCATCTTGGGGATTGAAGCTGTCAGCCCTGAAACTCCTGGTGTTTCTATGGAAAGACTAACATTGCTGGAGTAAATCCTTGGTAAGTTTGCTTTCCATGCAACACGGTCAGGTTAAACAAGCATTTTACTTTTGAATAAAGTAATTATTTTAATAATTGTGGAAAGATACTCCTTTCCCCACAGCCGTTCCCCCTCTCTACTTTGGATAAGAGAAGCCTAGACTAGAAAGCTTTTAAAGTCTGGTCATTAGTCTTTCATCAGAGCCTCCATATTTTTCCCCAAGGGGAGGAGTAGGTAAGGGAATGAGGTAGGGGACAGTACAGAGATTTCTGTGTAAAAGATAACATTGTCTTTTCTCCTGAAGAAGGTTCAAAGATCATCTTATTTTCTTTGGAAATGAGAATGTGTGAGGGGATATTTTGGTTGGGTTTATAAGGCCATTTTATTTTCCTAGTAAAAAGAGCTGCCTTCGTAAGTAGTGGTCTTAATCTACAACCTGAAAGAACATGGTGGCTGAGGTTCCAAAGGGGCAACATGTATTGGCTTTAAATAGGACAGCGAGTCTGTCCAGTTCTGGTCCTTAACCATTTCAGATTTGCCAGAGCTAGCTCCTGAATGTAGGTTGAAAAGCAGCTGGGAGATGTACTGGTAATTCACAAAATGGGTGTTCTCATTATTAACCATAAAGTGTAGGAAAGATATCTGGGAAGAAATCTAAGAAGATACTGCCTCTCCGTTTATGCCAACGGTGTTTGGGAACATTCTCATTACCTTTTTGACTAGAAAAGGCTTATTGCATGTGGAAAAACAAAACAAAACAAAACAAAACAAAACACCAATAGGAGGTTCCCCCCCCTTTTTTTTTGACTAACTAGCTGTGAAGTTGTATGAGAAAGAGAAAACACTTTGAAAAATGGTCTGAGCTCTCGTGTATTAAGCACAGCAGATGAAATGATTTATTGGGTTTTATACACATTCTGTAAAGGGTAAGCATTGCTAACAGAATGAGTGGCAGCCTCTGGGAGCTGAACAGGCCCCAGGGACTAGTCTTTGTTCCTCTGGTCTTGACAGGCATGTGTCTCTGTTAAATGAGAGCTTAATTTCTCTCATATGTGAACAATTTCGAAGCCCAACAAAGGCAGCCAGGACTGGAGCTATTTAAAAGAACCAGCACAGGAGGAAGCATTCTTGAAGAAAGGGGATGCTAAAAGGCTAATTACTCACCATGGCTTAGCAACTATTTTATTTTTTCCCTAGCAAGGTTTATTAACATGGATCTGTCACATTTTTTTAACATAAACACGCATTAAAATTACAAGGTTATATTTTTATTCTTTGTGAAATAGCCATTTGCTGATCTCTGCTCATTGAAAAGAGGTGCCCCCATCAGCAGTGGTGGTGTATATCATGGAATATTAATTCACTAGAGGGGGAGGGGAGAGGCTAATATACTTTGGATCCTTTCTCTCTCAAGTGGAAGGAATTTAAAGTATTTACTAAGCAGCATCCTTGGCAACACTGTGAACCCTTTCTTTAGACAGTAATTGCTTAAAATGTGGAGGGAATCTTTATTTCAACATTTTCTGTGGGTGTTTCAAGCTATGATTTGTTTAGTTTGTCTCAATTTGTGGACTCTGGCATCTGGGGGAAAATCCATGTTGTTGAAGAGGCATATGTAGGAAGTTACAGGTATATTTCCATTTACACTGTTCATATTTTCTTAAGGTTTTATAAACTAGATCATTTTTCCTCCTTTGACTTGTATTATAATCCTCATTAGCCCTTTATCTTGATTTATGACTACTTATCTTTAAATTTCTGTACTTTTCCTTTCAAGCTTGATATCTTCAGCTAATTATCTATAAAAAACATTTAAATATATTTATATGACAACTCTTATATTATTAAATTAAGAATATATAAATATGAACAATAATTACCTACTTATTTATCTTTTTTTGTGTTTTTAAAACAGGACACACCAAGTATTTAAGTTGTTTACAGAAAAGAATTTTAGAAATGAAAGAGAAATTTATAATTTCTTATGAAGACACGATGTTGAATCTTGAGACACTTTAGCCAAACTTGCCTTTTGATTTATTTTAGAAGTAAAACAGTGGCCTTGGTTCTCTTGATGATCACCAATAATTTGCTGAATCACCTTTGGCAAATCACTTAATCCCTGGGGCCACAAATGCCTCATCCATAAATAAAGATTTTTTTTTTCATCTCTAAACTTCTATGTTTTAAGAATGCATCTCTGAAATAAAATAAATGACATGATTGCTAAGTGCCCATAAAAAATTTGTTGAAAAATCCCCCTGAAAAAACATTATTACAAGTCTACATTTTGGATTTTTTAAGTGGGAAAATAAGAAAGTCTTCAAATATGATACCTTGACTGGCATAAAGCCAGACATGCAATGTTATCCTTTTGTGGGACCAACATTCTACTGTACATGACAGGCTCTGTGTGGCACAGCAAAAATGTGGGAAAACTGTTGATTTTATTTGTAATGATGGATGGCTGACAGATAATTCTTTTTATTGCATTTATCAAAGTGGTCTTCATGAATGAATCACATTTTTCATATACCATTTAACAATTGTAGTAAAAAAAAAAAAGTATAATTTCGGCCTGCATGGCTATTTCCACTTGTGTATAGATAACGCCTGAAAGTGTCTGAGCCCAAATATGGCCATGGTGATCTAACTCCGGAGAATGGGTGGTATCTTTACTTAGAGTGTGAAATGGTGACTGTGTGACTTGGAGAGGAAAAAAATAAAAACCATTTCCTCCCAGGTGCTTTTTTTTTTAAAGTATTCTTGCTTGCTACCCAGAGGTACTGTGGTTTCCAAAAGAAGCCACGTTTTAGTAGAAATAACACATGCCAAACCACTTAAACTAATGACTAAGCATCTTTGTTCCAGAGTTGGATTGCATTTGAATATGAAACACAGTAAGATCTTCAGAAATGAGAGTCAAAGAAAATTCTAGCATCCTTACTTCTGACATGAATTAATTAGGTTAAGATTGCTTGCTTTTTTTTGTTTGTTTGTTTGTTCAGGATGTTATCCAGAATGAACAACTGATATCATTTCTTTGTAAATCTGCCTTTCTTCCAGTTTTTATTGAGATGTAATTGACATACATCACTGTGTAAGTTTAAGGTGTATAGCATAATGGTCTAACCTACATATACATACTATGAAAAAATTATTGCATCAAGTTTGGTTAGCACCCATTATCTCATATAGATTTAACATAAAGAAAAAGCAAAAAAATAAAGAAAAAAAGTTATTTTCTTTGCTTTTTTTAAAAAGATTTATTTTGAGAGAGAGAGAGAGCAAGAGAGCAGGGAGAGGGGCAGAGAGAGAGAATCCTGAAGCAGACACCACACTGAGCACAGAGCCCAATGAGGGGCTCTATCCCAAGCCCCTGAGATCATGACCTGAGCCTATTTTTCCATGAGATTTTTTTGTTTGTTTGTTTTAGTTTCCACATACAAGTGAGATCATACAGTATTTATCTTTCTCTGACTTATTTCACTTAGCATAACACCCTCAAGGTTCATCCACGTTGCTGCAGGTGGCAGAATTTTCTTGTTTTTATATGGCTTGAATAAATATTCCATTGTATATATACACCACAACTTCTTTATCCTCTCATCTGTTATAAGACACTTGGGTCGTTTCCATATCTTGGCTCTTGTAAAAAAAATGCTGCTATAACATCATGGTGCAGATTTCTTTTCAAGTTAATGTTTTCATTTCCTTTGGATATATTCCCTGAAGTGGAACTGCTAGAGAAATATGGTAGTTTGATTTTTAAGTTTTTGAGGTTCCTCCATACTGTTTTCCATAATGGCTGTGCCAGTTTCCATAATGGTTGTGCCAGTTTGATGTGCCCATCAGGAGTTCAAGGGTTCCCTTTTGTCTACATCCATGCCAGCATTTGTTATCTCCTATCTTTTTGATGATGGCCATTCCAACAGGCATGTGGCGATATCTCATTGTGGTTTTAATTTGCATTTCCCTAATGACTAGTGATGTTGAGCATCTTTCCATGTACCTGTTGTCTGCCTCTCTTTTTATATTTCCTGTTCTTATAAATGACATTACTTCAGGTCATTTGATCTTGGCTTTTCTTCACACATCTTGTAATTGTCAATTCTAGTCCAATTTACCTTCAAATGTCTCATATCTAGCTTCCATTTTTCATTCCCACGGTTACCAACATGATTCAGATTATCATTACTTCATGCCCAAGCTGCTGAAATATAGTCTTAAATTGTCTCCTCACCTTCAGTCTGTTTGTCTCCACTTCACACATTCCTCATTGTGCTTATCTTCTCAGAGATGTTGAATCGAACTGTGTCTTGTTGCCAATGATTTTGATTTACCTAATACATTGTCATTGAGCCTTTATATTTCTGACACCAGTCTTTGAGGATATGGCAATCTATGAAAATTTCTGCTTTGTTTACATTCTAGTGGGGGAAGGCGAGCATAAATGAGAAAAATGAAATTATAGCATGTCAAGAACTGCTATGCAGGAAAAAAAGAGAAGGAGAAAGAGGTAATACAGTTTTAAATAGTTTGCTTGAGCAAAGCATTTAAGGAAAGAAAGCAAGTTCAGTCAAGTGTATATCTGGAGTGAGACACTTCCATGCAGAGGGAACAGCAGATGCAAAGACTCATAAGTAGGAGGAAGTCACCTCTATTTAAGGAATATCAAGGGGCCACCATGGCTGGTGGGTATGGGGTAGTTTTTGAGGGTGAACAAAATGGAGAAGAATAGGAAATGAGAACAGAGAAGGCCTTTTATATCATTGTAAGGACTTTGCTCTTTAAGTGGAATGTGAGGCAACTTTGAGTAGCATGATCTGACTTTGGTTTTAACAGAATTATTCTGGATATTATATTGCTAATAGACTGAAGGAGGCAGGAGTAGAAACTGGGAGACCATGAGAAGGTTATTTAGGCAAGTAACTTTGGTAACTTGGCCCAGAGCAGTAAAAGTAGTGAGAAATTGTTAGATTCCAGATATAATGGGAAAGTAGAGCCAAAGAGATTTGGAATGAAGGGGAATGAAGTCACTTTCAAATGACTTCAAGGACTTTGACCCAAGCAACTGGGAAAATGGAGTTGCCGTTCATTGGGAAACTTGTAGAATAGGTAACAGTGGAGGGTAAGAGTGAGAATATGGTGAGTGGGAATGAGGGGGAAATTCAGGAGTTTAGTGTTGAAGTGTTGAATTGAAATACTCATTAGAGATCCAGGTGGGGATATTGAGTAGGCAATAGGACATACAAGTCTGTAATTCAAAAGGGAGATAAGGACTAGAAATGTACATTGGGAATATCAATGTGTGGATGGTTTTTAAGTTCAAAGTTGTTAGCTTGAATTTCATGGCCATCCATAAAATGGTTCCTACTCTTATTTCTAGATTTTCTTTTTGCTAGATAGTTAAGCACACTTGCCTACATGTTATTTCCTGAACATGATCATTCCTTCTTGTCTCCATGTCAATTATCATATTGGTTTTTTTTTTTTTCCCTACTTGGAATGCCTATTTTTGTCCTCACATTCATCTTTGCCTTCAAAAATCTAGAATTCCATTAAGTCTAGTTCCCTGATCACCTCTACCCCTATCCCCTGCCTGAACTAAAGTCTTCTTTTTCTCTTCTGAGCTTACACAGCCCTTGGTGCTTTTCTTATAGGACTTACCACATGCTACAATACTACTACCATATTTTAGCCCATCTTACATGTCTTATCCTTCCAATAAGATCATAGAATCCTTGAAGACAGAGGTCATGTTCATTTTTACATTCCCAGCAAGTCTAGCTTGGTGTCTCATACATGGTGGATGTTTACTGAATATTGCTGAATTGAATAGTTGAAATCTTAAATCATTTTAATGGACAAAGGAGACAATCAAAAATATTCTTTTTTCTTCTTTCGTATGCTCATCACTTAATGAGGCAAATACTGAAAAAACATATCTGAAATGAATGGTACTAAAATATTTAGCTCATTACTCCATGAATTCTCTACAATGATGGAAATTTAGGAAATAGTGTGCTGAATTCTCCAGGCATTGATCTGACTGAGGTTAAGGCTATCCAATTTAAGGAGTTAATAGTTGATGAATTAATTGGCTCCAGCTCCACAGGGAGTCTGCTTCTCCCTTTGACCTCCTCTCTCATCCTCTCTCTCTCAAATAAATAAATAAAATCTTTTGAAAAACCATAGGAAATTAGACTATTTGGGCTGGCAGGGGATTTGAGGGTTGTTGGTTTTTTGTTGTTTTTTTTTCAAACTAATGCAATAAGAAGTGTATTTCACATCACTGTGTGATACAAGCATGCAGCACAACACAGGTATGCACCTTATAACAGAAACAGAAATTTCATTAAATGACACTTGTCTTCCTACATGGGCTCTTTGTAGGAGATCTGCTTTTCTTTTTCTGTTTATTTGTCCTCTCTCCCTCACTTTTCCATGCTCTTCTCTGGTTCTCTTCTCTTTCTTCTCCCTTCTTCACATTATATTTCTGGTTTTGTTTTGTTTTTGTTCATTTTCTCTTGTCTTCTTCATTCTCTCTCTCTCTCTCTCATCTTTTCTTTTCATCTCTCTTTACTCTCTTCTCTCATTCCCTCATTTCTTTCACCTTCTCTACTTCTCTACCCTTTCTCTTCTCTCTCATCCTTCTCTTTGTTTTTTATTTCCTTTTATCTGTCCCTTTTCCACTTTTTCCCTTTTCTATTATATTTTTTTAAAGGTCAGCTCTGTCCCATTAACTGGTCATAGCCACAAAGTCCAGTAAACACTGACCTAGGTCAAACCACTGATTTCACATGTAAGGGAGCCAAGGCTGGTAGACGTGGAGTTTTCCGAGATCCCATGTTATGCCCTGGAAACATCTAGTTATCAACAGAGTCAGGTTTAGAGTATAGGACCTTGAAGATCTCCAAAGAAACCAAAACATTCTGGGCTATAAGGGCATCTTATTAAGCTTCTGAACCTAATTTTTCCTGTTTTGAAGAATACAAGATAGAGTTAGTTGAAATTTTAAGCCAGAATGTCTAGGTCAAGTTTTGGAAATTCATATGGCTTTCTAGTTTAACATGTTGCTATCATTATGAATTTAAAATTATGATTTTTTCCAAGCAAAGAACAATTAATACAGTTATGTTTGAAACTTGAAGGCCTTCAAGGTTTCGTTATATCTAACTGCACAGAATCCTTACTTTAGGACAAGAAAGCAACAGGACAGTCTATTAACTTACTTTCATATTTCCAGGAAGGGTATGAGGGTGAAGACCATGAGCAAAGTCTGATAAACAATAAGTTTATCCCCTTGCCAGGGGTTAGTATGTTTGAGCAGGAAGTGTCAGAGAAATATGCTAAGACAAGGTCAAGTGAGAACAACATATTTCAGAGAAATATGCTAAGACAAGGTCAAGTGAAACAACAAAAAGTCTAAAATCCATCTTTTCACTCAGTGCGACCAAGTGCTATGTACTATGGTTTATCAAATGACAGAAAGAAAGAAGACTAAAAACCATTAACATCACCATTACATGGTATACACCTGACTTGGCTATCAGAATGAGCATGTATTGACAACAACAGCTTTTTTCTTTGGGGGTGGGTAGGGAATTTTGTGGTGCTAGTAAAGTTGCTCAACACTTTATTTTTCCTTTGTCCTACTTTTGTCTCCTTAGAATCTCACTCTATTTGTGCCTTTTTCAAAAATCTACTTTGTATGTGTAGGGGTATTTTGTAATTTAGTTTCCTTTTTTTTTTTTAAACTAGGAAGACACAACAAATTTTTAACCATGAAATTTATAACAAATACTATAAATAAACTTGATATAATGTTTGGATTTAGGAGAATAGCTACTAGCTACTGAAATAATTATGTTTAATGTTTGAGACTTTCATAATATATATATGAAATATAACAGATCCATTATCAAATTGCAAGTCGTACAATCTTCACGAAATCTGAGAACAAAGAGAAAAGAAGAAATAGGAGTACCTGTAGGGTGTTGGAACTGACTCACTCTGGTGCACAAGGGCCAGCTGTGTCTCTTTCCCTAACTCCTTACGCAGTGACATCATGTGGGTAGGTTGAAATCAACCATGGTGCAACTACATTGTAGAAATTGGTAAATGCTCTAAATCACCTCTTTCTCTTTCTTTTACTCTTCCCTTCCCTTCCCTTCCCTTCCCTTCCCTTCCCTTCCCTTCCCTTCCCTTTCCTTTCCTTTCCTTTCCTTTCCTTTCCTTTCCTTTCCTTTCCTTTCCTTTCCTTTCCTTT